>NW_007577815.1:519837-545413 GCF_000690725.1 Stegastes partitus
TTGTTAAAATCGCACAGTTTGTAGCTGGCCGTACATGTGTAACACACACCACTATGTAAGTATGCATGTAAACGTACACATTATTTCCGGTACCCCAAAGAAAAATATTTACACCTCCATGCTTTTATTTTTTGGTTCTTTTGGTGAAAGAGTTCCAGCTTAACTTCATCTATCAACAGCACTTGTGTCTAAAACCACACTGGCTTACCCAGGTGTTGCTTTGCAGACGTCAGATGTTGACTTTTGTGATGAGGTGACAGATAAGGCTCCCCTCTGATGTAGACCATGTTTGTACATTAGTGGTGCACATTGAAACGCTGCACCATCACTCCTCTGTCAGCTAAGCCTTCCTGCAGCTCCTCTGCCATCATAGGATGGTTTTGTTTTGCCTTTCTGCCCTTGAAGTTCCTGTTCTTGTCTTAACTTCCACAGCTTCCCAGCGTCTTCATACTATTTCAGACTTTTTTCTTTCTTTTTTTTTTTATCCGTGTTGTAGGCACTAGTTAGTGAATGTTACCACAAGATTTGAGGAGTCACAAGTCCTCACGAGCCAGGAAGGCCGAAAAGTTCATGAACTTCTGATACTTTATTAGACTTTTACACATCACGATTGCTGTAAATGTATTTTCTATTTAAATAATAAAAATCAACAGTGTACTAACATTTTTAAAGGAAAAGAATGTATGTAATTTCCCTGGGGGGCTCTAAACTTTTGCCTTGATTTGTAATTTAAACATTTTTTTGGTCTATCTGGTTCATTCATTTGAGACCATACATACATATACATTCTGATGTAATGCAAACAGACCATGCATCACATCTGTACAGAAACTGCCTTTCCTGTATTACATAACCTGCAGCTACAGACCCTCAGCTCCCCCGTCCAGTAACCACTCACGTCTGTCAGGTTGCTTGTAAATCTTCACCAGACTGCTCAAGCATTTTTGCAGTGAATCACCTTATTAAGATTAAACACCATGACCGCCTGCTTTGCAACTGTTTTTGGCTTTTAAAGCCAAACGTATCAAAGGGTTTCCACGGTAAAAACGTGCAGCACATTTCGGTCTGTCATTGGAAACATGCACAAACACAGTATTGTGAGTACACATGCAGTAAGAGGTAATTAACAAACAGCCATTTCTTTCCAGACGCCACGGGTCTACACCGTCATCGACCGCAGGCTTCAGCTGTACAGTGCTCGGACAGCCTCGTACTGTTTAGATTCCACAGCAGAGGTGGTTGGTGTACGTTAAGGTGGTGTTGGTGTACGTTAAGGTGTTGGTGTACGTTAAGGTTTTACTTTCAAGCCTCACTTCCTGCTCCTCTCTTCTCGTTGTGCCATAATAATATAAAACCCTAGATATGCTCCTTGTAGTGACTTCCATCTGCATCGCTGTAGCGGCTTTAAGATAAACACAGTCATATTAAGTGAAGAAAGTCGTTTTAATAACTACTTGCTGCATCTGCACTTCTCAATAACCTTATAATAACAACAGATCAAATGTGAGTGAAAGTGACAGTCACACACAATTACCACCTCTCGCTTCAGCTCTGCTGGGCATTTCTGCATCTTTCAGTTCGTTCCTTTCATTTTACAGCCCACTATTTTACTGTTGCGTTTCGCTGTTATGGCTGTTATTATTCATGCTTCCAGCGGCAACATGCAGCTGTTTCCAGCTACAAAAAAAGCTCTGATGATTGTACAGTACCTGCCCAGCACCAAACAGACACAATTTGCAATTATCTGGAAAACATAGTTGCTCAGGAGCTAGATATATTTATGAGGAGCTAGTTGAGGCAGAGCGGAGAGAATATTGGATGTTGCATTTGCTAGATGCCAGAAACGTGACTTCAAAGTCAGAGGTGTAGCGGTGCACACACTCAGGTACGCAGCTAACACTCACCTCTGTGCAGGACGATTCACCTGCACAGTGAGGCTGCAGTCAGTCATTTTATTGTCACAGAATGATAAAACGTTTGTTCCCTGAATTTTAGCCTTGAAGGCAGTGACTTGCTCAGGGCAATGGGGAAAACTACACTAAGACCTATGAGATGCTTAAGTACAAGCTCTGTTCCTACTCCATCATAGGTCAGACCCGACAGCTTCGACCACAACGTTAACTCAAGAGTGCAGAAAAAACAATGACAAATGCTGGTTAGTGGATGTAACTCCAGTTCTATGTGAACATAGGAAATGGAACACTGGAGACTTGTTAATCTGTGAATTTTACGGCCAAGATGATGATGTTTGAGAGCAGGAGACATCTACTCAATGAGGACATCAAGAGTGAATATTCCTTGTCCTCTCTGAGTTTAATCGATCAGCTTTGACACGCCCACATCAGTTTTTCAGGGCCACTAAGAAGTACTTAAACTGGAGTCTGTACTTTTTTTCCCCTCTGAAAACAGATGATCTGATGATAAAACAATCTGCAAGTTCCTGCAGTGAAAAATGTCTTATGTAGTGACTGGTTACGCTTACCAACTGTAACATAGTTTATAACTCTGATAGACCAATCAAGAATAACTGGTTTGTCCATTTAAGCTTGAAAGAATCCTCCAATCTTTTACTTTATTGCTAAAGTGTCTTATCTTTTTTATCATTTGTAATTACTGATGGGGGTTTTATTTCATTTTATGTCTCCATTAGTTTAATAACCTGATTCAATCTTCCTCAGTCTTGAAATGTTTCAACCCTGGCTCAAGCATGTAATGCACTTGGTAACTCGTTTTTAAAAAACTTCTGTATGAATAAAGTTTATTATTATTATTGCAAACCAAACCAATATTCTTGTGCTATGTGACGGTGCAGGCTGAGCGGAGGGAGCTCAGTCTAGCTGGAGGGGCTCGACAGATGGGCTCGATACCAACTCCTTTCATATACAGCCAAGAAGAACTTAGACATCAAATAATGAGAAAGGAGGGTTTCCTCAATTGGCATTTGCCTCCAAGGAAGGGCAGATGCCACCAGAGTCAAAACTACCATACATCACTCTTGCTGTCCTCTGCTATTTTCTCCCAGAGATAACCACATTAATCATTCTGGTCCGAGGCGATGAGGTCTGGACGGCAGAGGATATAAAACTGCATAAAGGCTGAACTCATGGAACAAGATAATGACTGGAAATGTGGTGATGGTGACCTTGTCTGGGCCTACTGGATATACAGTACATGACTGGCTCGCAGGCATGCAAAAAAACAAGTTGCAGCCAAATGTTGTGAATCAGATGAGCGAGTATGTGCAGCCTGACTAACCAAACAACACGCTGACAAAGACTGCTGTGTCTGCATTCAAGATTGAACGTCTCATAAACAGAAATACCAACGGATCCCCAAAAAACAGCTATTTTTGTGAGTTTGTTTTAAGGTCACCGCAAGAGATCTACGTCATTCCTCGGGTTAATTCACGTGCCTGCTTCCTGCCTCCCTCTGCTCGTTCCTTTCCCATCCCTTTAATTTATCCTAATTAATTTCCTGTTTAGGGTTCAGATGGTCTTCACGTGTATGTTTGCAGACAACAAAGTGCCTATTTGACTGCAGAAAAGAAGAGATTTCTAACATGTGTTGCTTGTTTTCAGCATACTCCGGGGAATGGGGCCTTTCCTGAGTCTTTGCTTTCCAAGAGAAAAAGTGGCACAGATGGAAAAGCCATTAGTGGGATGAGTGGTTCGGGAAAGGTGAAGGGGCCTCAATTTGTTGCAAAATCAGGTCTGATTCACAGAGGCTACTTCGAGGTTACAGTACATTTTCCTGTTTCAAAAGTGGCTTTAATGTTAGAGATTTCTTGATTCTTTTTGCTAAACTTCCATGCAGAGGAAGCGAGCCCTTTCTTGTCCTATTTTTTCCTTCCTACAGCTGTAACATCAAAATATCAATGGTAAGACAACAAGAGTTCTGTTGGAAATGAAGTCATAGCAGCGCTGTGTAGTTATATTAAGTCAGTAATAAATAAAGTGATAAATGTTGTTTGTGTACTCTTGTGCCCCCCTGTTGACTTCACAGAAGAACATCTGTCTCTTTAGTTCCTACATTTTTGACTTTCTTCTCTAGCTAGTTGCTAGCTTTGTCTGTTGTTTGATGCTGGGCACAGAGAGGGGCATCAGCTGTTTTTTCTTTGCTTAAAATAGCTGCCTGCTGTGGCTGGAAATGGCACTGATGAAAGTGGAAAAACTAAACCGAAACGGAAACTTTTGCAGGCTTTAAAACTAAAACACTCCGTAGTGCTGTGGGCACAGCAGATCAGAGTGATAATTCTCTGTAATTAACATTCACATTACACATAGTCATTTGATCCACGTGTTTCATTTTGCAGCTTTAATATATAAAGAAGCAGGATAAACAAGCTAGAGGAGCATCTGTTGTTATTTTAAATGTTGAGTAATGCAGCTGTATTAAAGAGGTTATTATAGATACAATGCAACTGCTAAATGCATCCTGTTACACAAAGGTGTTTGCTTCTTTTTTACCTTAAACATGAGTTTTTCTCGCATGAAAAAACAACAACAACAACAAAAAACATGGCGAACCACTTCATACCTCTCCGCTCTGCTCACTCCTGCGGAAAGCTTACTGGAACCAGATGAGAATATTTTGAACTAAATATAATTCTCTGGAATCACAAATAAATCTCAGCATTCAGACGCAAAAAAAAAATAATTAAAAAATACTGTCATGACTTGGAGCTGCAATAAAAGATGATTTAATGCCAGCTTGTCTGGGGACCACAGAACATAAATATATGAAACTTACAGCTGGAGAGCAAGAAATGAATCACACTAGTTTTAAGAATATGAATCTCCACTAGTTTTTAAGGTTCTTACAGGCTGAAGAATTTGCTGATTTAAAAGGAAAAACAAATTAATCCATCAATCCAACAAACTATGTAATAATGATTCTCCGTTATTGGTGCCATTGTTGTGTAACAGTCGCACAAGTATATAAAAATGATACAATCAGAAAAATGCGTGGATACCAAGTGATTTCTTTGAAGACGTTCACTATGAGGGGTCGGGGGTGAAGTCCTCATTGTTCATTGCTTCAGCAGTCTGAGTTATCCAAATTAAGTGTGTGTGGGGTTTTTTTGTATGCAATGAAGCAGGAAAATGTGTTTTGTTAGTTTTATCAATGTAAAGAATCATATTGTCCTATATTTATTGTCAACTGTCAACCAGAAACTCATAAAATATTGAATTGAACCACTCAATTGGAACTAAAACCTTCTCAGACAAGAAACCTGTTGGTTTTACTAAATAAAATCGTTTTCCTTTATTGTCCTACTGTAGCTGTGTAAAAGTGTTCCAAACTGGCAGCCTATAAGTGTAGGTTCTGTTTGGCTAGAGGGAAACATTGACGGTCAGAGACGTCGATAAAAATGTCAATGTCCAAAGTAGAAAATATACACTGAGAATCGAAATCATTATGGATGCTCTGGGATGAAGTGAATAACATCAATTATCTCAGCGCATGTCAAGGTCTGGGATGTATGGCGGTTAAGGGAACAGTCTATTCTTGTACTCAACATACAGAAAGAAATGGCAGAGGTAAAGACCTCAGCGACTTTGACAAGCGCCAAATTATACTGGCCAGATGACTGGGTTGGAGTATCTCTGAAGGATAAGAATCACACGGACCGGTGAACAGTGATCCCAGGAGGGGTGAATCATGAAGCAACAACAGGCTGTGGGGGATGTGCTCAATCGAACTAGCCGATAACGTCCAACATAATGTATGGCATTCGGTTACCTTATCTTACCCAGAGTCACCTGCGACTACTTGAGGATGACTGAATGCAGACTACACCACAGTTACTATGATAAGTCTTCTACAGTTCACAGTGAAGTGAAGACTACATCTGCCAGCATGAAGTGCTCAGAGCTGAGACACATATGGTTCCAATAGACAGTAAACTTCTGGCCAGCAGAAATCACCTCACATCTACCACAAAATACCAAGAAATTGGGTTCATATACAGTACGGAATGCAGTTGCACGTCTCCTTTTGAAATTTTTAGTGAGCCTGCAGTCATTTTCCGGCATGTCTTTGTTGTCAACATCTTTACGTGTTACTATCTGGACTTCGAGAAATTAAAACGTGCCTAACTAATACCCAGTATTCGCAGAGAATCGATATTGCACCAGCTGAGAAGCAAATTGAAAATTACATGTTTTTGCAGTTTACAAAACGCAGAGAATGCTGTGTCGCAGTGTGCAGTTCCTCCTTTAAAATCCATTAAAAGAGCCCCTTTGTTACCAAACTGGAAACAGATGTTTTACAGAGTCATGACAACTGAGCTAAGCTGCAGTGCAAATTACAAAGACAATGATTGAATGGAAATTAAACATTTTTATATGGGATTAAAACGTGTGGAAAATAAAGGCACACTTGGGAGTGATTGCTTGGTACAAGGATCTGGCTGGTGGGACGGCTTGTCTTATCTTGTGTTTTCAAAGTAACAGTTCTGTCTTTTAGTCAGTTGAAAGCAGAGTAAATCCGACATGTTTGAGCTGACAACGTTTGCAGTGAGACAAACCTACTGAACAGCCATTTAGACTAATTCACCAATATTCAGAGAAGGATTTACACTACTGTTGTGTTTCCCCCTGTGTACTGTCCATACAGGTATGGCAGATTAGATAAGCCACCTACTGCATATACCAACGATTTTTGTTCCAGTCAAAACACAGACCTTCGTGCACGCACAGCTGATACTCAGGTATTAAAAACAGGGCACCATTTGCTGGAATAACATGCCATGCAACACAAACAGCATGTTTGGTTGTTTGGTTCTAAAAAATCTTTTCAAATATAATCCCTCACAAACACATTTAATCAGATCCTTTTAGAAAAAAATTCATTCTAACTCTTTGTTTACTACAAGATTTTTAAAAAATTAAGTAAATCTGATGTACTCGTGAGGCAGAAGAGAGTCGTTTTTGTTTTGGGGATTCTGTCGATAGTTCCTTGGTATTCCCAAGCTGTTTCTGACATTCTTTTAATAGAATGTTTGGGAACTGTAGACATCATTGTATTTTAGAAAGATACTGCAAGCACCAATAATGAAATAGCTTTATATCTGACACTTGGAAAGTTAGGGGAAGCTGAAGGTTGGTTAGAGGTCTCTTGTGGAATACAAACTATGTGTAAGAGGCTATTTATTTGGTTCACCATGTCACAATGACATGTATTTGTAGATGGTGAACACAAGCTGTGGAAATGAGTTTATCTAAAGGGTGTCGGGGCTCCCTCTAAGAGGCAGGGTAAGGAGCTCAGTCATTCAATAGGGGTCACAGAAGCATTAAAAGTAGCCGGCTGAGGTGGTTTGGGCATCTGTCTAGGATGCCTCCCAGGAACCACCCAGGTGAGTTGTGTAAGGGCATGTTCAACCAAGATGAGACCCTGGGGCAGATTCAGGACATGCTTTCAGGGGGATTATGTCTCTCAACTGCTGGGGAATAACTTAACATCCCCCCTGAAGAGCTGGAGGAGGTGGTGGGGGAGATGAGGTCTGGGCAACTGCTTAAACTGCCGCTCTACAGACTGGAACAAGCAGTAGAAAATTAATAGATGGATTCATTAGTACAGAAGCACTTCCTTTCATGTAGTTTAATGTTACTTACTGAGACCTGATGCTACACTACATATTGTGTTTGCGTTGATATTGGGCTGTATAGGTTTGATTTTGTAGTTTGGTCTGTTCGATTGTGATGAAGGAAAATTCAGGGTATCAACAAAGTCATTAAGATACAATTTATGGGACTCAATAAAGCCTCAACAAACTATTTGTTCCAATGTGTTGATGTTTTTCACGGAACAAGCAAAAATGTTGACCAGCTGGAAATGCTAGATATTCTCTGGGCAGCATTAATGTTTGTACCAAATGTTGTTTATCCAAAAGTTGCCACCAAATAACGCAAAATCTGTCATGTACATCTGAGGCTGATGGGAATGCCATTAGCCTCACAGGTCCAATACTTTGATAATAAACCAAACTAAGTGAAATAGTTTGACCTGATGATGGAACAGCATAAAAAAATCAGGGTATCATAGAAGTTATTACAACTTTTTATACACCTGAGCTTCTATGAACATCTGTACCAAACGCTGTTAAGACATTGCACTGAAAACCATGAATGTCAACAGCTAGAGGAAGAGTCAGAGGATAACTAAAGTCATAAGGCCTCATCCTCAGGGCATCATTAATGTCTGCACAAAAAGAAAGCTGTTACTAGTTGATTTCCATCTGGATCAAAGTGACTGTAACCACATCACACGATGTTCATCAGCAGATGGAGTACCGTTCTTTGGTTTGTCTGATTTTATGACAGCATGCAGCTGCAGAAAAAGCCAATACGCGGACATTAAGCTGAGACCATTTTTAGATAGATAGATAGATAGATAGATAGATAGATAGATAGATAGATAGATAGATAGATAGATAGATAGATAGATAGATAGATAGATAGATAGNTAGATAGATAGATAGATAGATAGATAGATAGATAGATAGATAGATAGATAGATAGATAGATAGATAGATAGATAGATAGATTGATAGATAGATAGATAGATAGATAGATAGATTGATAGATAGATAGATAGATAGATAGATAGATAGATAGATAGATAGATAGATAGATAGATAGATAGATAGATGATTTAGACTATATATCTGAAAATGTGATTTAGTCTGACTTCAGGTCTGACAACAAGTGGATTTTTCCATCACCACCACGTGGTCCTTGTTGCATGTTGTGACCGAGAGGGGGAAAAAAAGAACAGCTGTGGCGAAAACTGCCAGACAATTTAAATCGCAGCATGCCTCTTGAACAACAACAGCATACTGAATGCAACAAAAATGTGTTGCACATGAAAAAAATCAAACAGCAAAAGTCAGTCAGAATAATCAAAGACTCAAAGACATGACTTCTTTTGACACCGATGGATGTTTGTCAGCCTTAACAAACTGGATTCTTCAAGCGAGAACAAAGCAAACAGACATAGAAGCCCACATTTCATTAGCATGAAATACTTTTTTTTGTAAGAGCAAGCCCTGCACTGGGGGAAATCCTATATCCGCATTGATGTCAGATGGTGCGCTTAATTTTAGAATCTCCAGAGGCTAAACATCCGCCTGCGATGCACTGTGGGAATGTGATGCCTTGGGGCGAAAACTTTAACGTAGCTGCAGAAACATCTACCAGCTACGTGAGCACCAGAATTAAATAGTTCAAATCATTTTGAGGCTGTGACACATAGAGCAGCCATGTATTAATCCACAGTGCAAACATGCTGAAGGGCTGACAAGGTAATTTATGGCACCCCACCACAACATGGTTGGAGGTTTACAATAAGGAAAGTGGAAGATGTGACCTTAAGGCCTCAGAAGGAAAAAATGACTAAAGAGAGGAAAATGGGAGTTGTAAACTCTGCTTGGGGTGACTTCATGGCTGCTTGTAATCCCCTTATGAGAGAGAGCAGCAGAGAGAAACAGACAGAGTAAAGCTGCAGTAAAAGAGGCAAAAAAAAATTAAGATAAAAATGCAAATACTGAGAACACCTTTGGTTCTATTAATCTGCACAGTCAGATTTCATCCCCACCTGTGCTGGCATAACGCCCACGGAAAATGTGTTAGAACAAGACGACAGACTAACAGAGAACTGAACGAAGTAGCGTGGCCTTTAGGCACCTTATCAGCAACATCTTCTTCCATCACAGTCTTCTCAGCGAGCTACAACTACACTCACAGGTCTTCATCAATAGAGCACATACGCCCTTTTCAGACATGAGGTACGTAAAGGCTGCTGCTTCATTTGTCTGATAATGTAACAGAATTCTGCAATTCTGACAAAGGTCAGTTTTAACACATACCCACATGCCTATCCATTACTACAATTTCATGTACATGTGGTGAAAGTGATACAGAAATGTCTGGCCCAATAAACCTGCCATTACAAGTTCTATAAAAAAGTAAGCAGGATGCATTCAGACATGAGGCGGAAACGCTCAGATGTCATTAAATCAACTGAAGGAGCGCATGTCTGCAAGGGCCTACAGTTATACTACCTCCCCCCTACAACTAACCTGTTATTGCGTTCCACAAGACTCACAAAAATTATTTTATTGATTAAATTATTGACAGCAATTAATTGCCTAGCCATTAATCATTAACCTCCGTTGTTAGTATGTAGCCTGAGGGGCAAAACATCGGCTGAAGAGAATGCAACAAGCACTGTCACTGCTCATAAACCTTAATTTACATAATTCCTTAATATTGGTGAAATAACTGAAGGCAATTGTTTTTCCCAATTCCTCCTCTTACATCCATTGTGTCAATGATTAATCCGTTAACTTGTAAAGAATATGGTGAACAGTGTCCTGCAGCTTAGGGTACTAGCATCAAATGCTTTAAAACCAACATTATAACCTATTTTTTCTCACTTTTTTTTTAAGCTTTTGGTGATTTTTAATTAAGCAAATTAGCAGTAAATTACATCTCTGCTCACTCTCTACACTGCTGACAGACAGTTCTATACCGCTCCTATGTGCATCCAGTCTCCACATCGCTTGACATTTACTCTCAATATTGCTCTTTCACAGACTGCTCCTCAGATGCTGTTTTTGTCCCCTCCTCAGTGTTGACTTGAATAAATGAGGCTGAGAATCTGACTGCATCACTGTTCGTCTAACTGGGATAAATGAGGCAGCACTCAGTGAGCGCTGCCAAACATCACATTTCAGGAACCCTGGAATTTCCTAATGTTGAAATTGGTTTAAAATGGAATGAAATGCACGTGCTTGATCACAGGTCGGACCTCTGAATTCTTCTGCAGCCACTTATACATAAACTAAAGCGCAAAAGACTTCCTTAAAGTCAGGAATATATAAATAAACAGTGGAGAGATGCTGCAGTAAATATCCCCAGGACACTGAACTGAACACTGGGTTCTACTGTGTGTTGTTTACTATCCAGCTGACTGAAACACAGTGCTAAATATGTAGTCACTGGAATCCACTGACCACAAAAGAACAAGTTCATGGAATGACATGTTTAGTTTCTGCGAGAATGCAGAAAAAAAAAACAACAGCTTCAAGTGCTCAAACTGTCAACACCTCCTTTTTTTGTTTCAACAGTGTAATAAGACCGAGCACACACAAAGAAATCTAAGCACAGATGTCAAAGGTCGGCAACACACAAAGGTTCATGTTTCACTTCTGTCTTAGCTCACTCTCGGAGTATTTCCTTTGCGGTTGTTTGGCTGCGCTCCTGCACTGAGCTTACCATCACCTGAGAAGGCAGCGGTGCCTCAGTATAAAGTCTACCAATCATCCCATACCACAAAAACCCCCAGCGACATGTCGTCATGGCTGCCATTACACACCAGAGTGTGGCTGCCTGGGTGAGTCACCAGACGATAAGGCCAGGCCCAGCTGTGTGGCAGAGCGGAGCTCCCGACTGGCAGCGCTTTACATGCTGGGGGCCCATGTGACTTCTTTCAGTGAATGGAAAAGCTTAGTCAGATTTTTTTTCTTTCTATCCCAGCCTGACTCCAGACGTCTAGACCTCACCAGCCGCGCTCCCTGGAGAATCATAATCTTTACCTTTTGTCTCTGTAAACCTCTGTGCAGGAAGTCAGCTGGATGTATCTGCTCCCACAATGTGGCTTTAAAAGGGAAGTAATTTCACACATCCAAGTGCATTTACAGGTCTTGGCAAATGCTACTGTATGTGTAAAAAACAACAACAAAAAAAAGCTGAATAAAGCCTTTTACGTCTACAGATTTAAATGTTGGAAGTGTGATATATGTCTATAAGTGATGTCACTTGAGCTGAAATCACTGGAGCTGAAGAATCGGAAAACTGAAGTTGAGCTGAAGTTGCATGAAGTTAGAAAGATGTGAACATAGCAGAAGTCTGTAGCCCGCTCCTGTGGAAGTATTCAGATAGCTGATACAGTGCTGCTGAAATAGACAGTATAAGAAGATGAATGTAGCGACCATGACTTCACCCGTTGGTTTGTAGACTACTGTTCTGAGTTAATTTGGCTGAAATCCAGAGGACCTGAACACAAAAATACAGTGGTGACCATCAAATCACAAGGTAGCTCTGCCATGAAGCACAATCTGATTTATTACCTATTTTTCCTCCAAATATGACCATAATTTACAAAATGAACATAATGTTGTATTCATTAGGTCTTGAGAGTGGCTACAGAGACCATAAACTCATTAGGAAAATGTTTGCTAACGTAGCAAAGGAGGGTACAGTTATTTTCTTGTAAACTTTTATACAATCCGACGTCTTTTAGCAACCAGAGGAGTCGCCTCCTGCTGGTTCCTTGCTAGTATTTAGTCTATTTTGAGTTTGTACTGAGGTTTTAAAGCATCTAGAAGGTAAAGTCTAGGGACTGAGCAGAACACAGCAGTGAGGCGAACACTAATGAACATGCTTTGGGCCACATGACTAGAGACTAGACAACATTTTTTTTTGCAACAAGCA
The DNA here is from genome assembly GCF_000690725.1 of Stegastes partitus. NCBI lineage: Eukaryota > Metazoa > Chordata > Actinopteri > Pomacentridae > Stegastes > Stegastes partitus. The sequence continues at coordinate 532,335 of NW_007577815.1, forward strand.
GGCAATTTGAATTAATTTAATTTAAGCAGCCTCCATCTTTAAGTTGAGTCAACCAGTTTGGCTTAGTAAACCCATGCCAACTACCAGAGACAAGGCTACATCAGCCATTACTAGCATAGCACACTCGCATCTCTGGCTAAACCATCAGCACTGGAGGGGTCTTGTGGGTAATGAAGGCACCAAGTTTTGACAAAGAAGATACATTTGGTTTTGTATCATCTATCCATTGTGAATTCGACAGTGCTCCAGTAGAGCAATGCTACATCTTTTGAAGCAGTAGACAGGGTGAAACTTCAGTGAAAATCTACAAAAACTGTTTTTTTTAGGCCTCTTGGAGCGGATACAAATTTGTGAATGCGACACTCAACAAAACAAAGAAAGAGACTCACAATAAAGGATTAATTTGCATCAAAACTGTCTGTAGGTTCATCACTGAGAGTGACCCCTTTATTACTTTTGCACATTATTGTTTGATGCATTGTTATATTAAAACAGAAATTACATACTTGAACAATCTCTGCTGTGAGAGGGAGTACATCACATCTGACGAGCTCAGGGTCTCAGTGAATAGTTGTTCTTTTCAAGCCAACCCTAAAAACCCCTAAATCCTGCCAGTTGCTGTTGAAAACAAAAACAAAAGCTTCACTGAGCTGTCCACACAAGTTTTGAGGGCATTATGAAAAAAGCTACACTCGTTTTTAAATTCTCCAAAGAAGCAGAGGAGTGGGTCAGAAAGGGAGTCGGAGGCAGCGTTAGCTCTGGTCTGCTGTTTGCTCATAACATTGGAATGTGGATTCATGAGGCCTGCACACTGAGCAGAAAGATAACATTCTGCTTGTGGTGGCAATTAGCTTCAAGCTTATTGGCCGGCCCAAAAAGCGATGCTCAGCAGGGTTTTTAAAGGTCCAGCCAGATGACTCTGACAGTTATGAGTGCAACACCTAACAATTACCAGTTTAACTTCACTTTCCCTGACACACTTTCACTGCAGGCTATTTAAAAAGGACTATTATTACGACAGAAAGTCAGGATGGGTTATTGACTTTATTGTACAGAGCTGTTTCCAGCCAAAAACTAGGAAAGATTTATTATTCAAAAAGGCATTAGGAATACAACAACTGTCTGATGTAAGTCTGGAGGAGTCTTACCAAGTCTGAAAGAAAACTGCTAATGAACTCGGCTGGGTGTTGATTTCTTGAAAATTTTATGTAGAGGCTGAGATTGTAAATTTGGGGTGTGGAATAATGAATTAAGGCATTTGCTATGCAGGAACAATCAAACAAAAATATGCTATGCATCATGGAAAATGTAAGATACAGTGTTTTGGTGCGTCAGGCTTAACCTTTTTCTTTTGTTTTTACTACTTTGTCATTCCTATAATGTAATGAGTTTATGCAATGCATGGTCAAAGTTTTAAAAGCTAAGGAAAATGTATATAAATATGCTTTCTTCGAGTCTAAAGCCCAGACTTCAGTAACCTGTAACCTCCCCTTCCTATCAAACTGACATTAGATATTTTGTGTGGCCTCACAAACTGTTCCGTAGTGTTTGTTGTAATGTTTTTGTTTAGATGGTTGTTGGTGTTGTCCTCTCACGTATATATGCGCCAAATACAGGCTTGAACATGTACAGAGAGTTGTAGCCCCCAGAGATAGCCAGAGTCTGTAGAGTTTCTGAAAGCTGTCCAATCAGAACACAGCGCAGTCATCAGTACTTACAGAGACAAGAGTTAATGACTAGCAACAAATCTAGCAACAAATCTCTGCGTCCACTCAGCTCAGCGAGTGGCAGAGGAGCTGAACATTTAGTTGACCACAAAGCACCTGGCAGTTGCTTGAATGAGCTGCGCATGTGCAAACATGACTGTTACCCCGACGAATGGTTCTGCACTGTGAAAGAAAGACAGGAAGACTTTGTCGTTTCTACCTTTCTCTCTGAACGATAATTTTAAAAATAAATATCGCTGAAACTACAACAAAGCCATTGCCTTTAGTTCGTGTGTATGTTGAATTTGTCAGACAATGCTGTGGCCATAAAATCTGTTTTTCAAGAGGACCAGCCAGGAAATGGCATTGAAGTGACTGCTGGTTAACTTGAAGTCTTGATGAGCTGCGTGTCATTGACTATTTAATACTCATTCTATCATCTGACAACAGAAATAGAAAAACATGTAAACAAGAATACTTTCAGCTGCTGTATTAAAATACAAAGAAGCAATCAAATGTAAAGGCTTGATACTGGCTAGTGCTGGGCAGGATACAATACAACAAGCTAACATAATAAATACATTGATTAGTGCATGCATCTAGCAACCTTTGACAGCTTTTTGAGACTTTAACTACTTTAAAGTGAAATTAGTTTGCAACACTGCTGAGAAACAGAGAGTCAAGTCATGGCTGATAATGAGGATGCAGTCCTACATACTACTGCACTAAATTTACCCATTAATGCAAATGTTTCCTTTGCACAAGTTGTGTATCCATTAAACATATGAATAATGTACTTATCTTTTGCACACCTTAGGAAAATAAAGTCCTTTTCAGATATGCACCTCCTCTCCTAAATGTAATGTCACTTTGAAGCACAGCTGTTTGCATAAAAAGACCACTTTACTAGTTTGGATCCATTTCTTTAACACATTTAACATGTCTCAAGTCATATTCAAATGCTGTCACAAACTTTGATGTCCACAGATGTAGCTGGGGGAGAATCTTCTCATGTCAGTCTATAAAAATTAGTTGCTAAGCCCTCTCACAGTGTCAGCACGGCAAAATAGACACAAAAAAATTCCCAGCTACACCCTCAATAATCCACACAACATCCCACAACAAAATGTGAAAACCCATCAAAAGCTTCTCCTGTAGCACGTGAGCAAAGCAAAGGTTATTGAGAGTCTCAACTCTTGACACTGTGCTTGGGCACTGTCAGACATTATCAAAAAAGGAGCAGAATTCACAGAATGAATAAGAAAATACATTTACAAGATTCAATATGAGAAGAAGTCATAGTCCCTCCCCTGCACGTTGCTAATACGTGTTGGGTATCTGCATTGTTCAACATGTACTAACTTTTAGACTTTTTAAGACCTTTCTAGTACCACATTTAGCAACAGTTTCACTAAGTGTGTCAGTATGATGACCTACTCTTACATATTAGTAAATCATAATAAACCCTATTGTATATTGGACCCTGATAAATGACATAAAATACGCTTAAGTTCTTATAATTGTTGCTAAAGTTAACATTTGTATCAAAACACACTGTCACAACAACACCACTCTTAGTTTTATATCCTTTGGAAAAACACTGAATAAAAAAAGATGCCATGAAAAACAAAAGCCGCACAAAGCTTTTGGGTTTCAAGCACTTCAATCTTACCTCCACATGGTTGGGCAATGTGTTGACAAATTTAAATCCCGGGATCCTCTTGTCGCTGCACACCACACCTACATCTTCGCTGTGTTTGCAGTCTGACACGCCGATCCCGTTGGACGGACACAGCGCTAAGGTCTTCTCTTTGCCAGTGCAGTGGAGATTGTCGAACCAGATGGGTCCTGGAGAGGCAAAAGAAAGATTAATCAGTGCTTCCATGGGGAGTCATTTTTCCTTTTAGTAGTGGAAACAAAGGAAAAAGACATTTTTTAAAAAAATCTTCGGCTGTTTTTTCCAAAAAACTGTGGAACATTTATCTTGAAACATTTCCCAGTTACTACAGTAGTACATAAATTGAAAGATTATGAACAGTATGTCGTAATCTGCTTTTATTGTATGCCTATTTTATTGTGTGTTTCTGAAAGGAAAATTATTGAGGTACCTTCTCCTTTCCCATATTTTGAAGATGGTGACCACGAGACGGCTTCCAGGTAGCCCAGCTCCCTGCACACCACCTGAGCAGCGTGGATGGTGAAGTCGTCATCGCAGACGGTTCCCCACTCGTTGTTGTAGAAAACCTCCACGCGGCCCTCATTGTGTTTCCTCTTGTCTCCGGCCAGTCGGAGCTGAATCCTGGGTGTGTCTGGAGCCAACTGAGGGGCAGTGTACTGTTCCTGTTCCGGTTCAGGGTAGCCCGGCGGGTAGCCCAGGTGCTCGTACTGGGCATGGGCCAGTTTAAACAGCACTAATAGGATGACAGTGCAGCAGGGCAGGTTCTGGGTGGACAGCATTTTGTTTGGAACTGTTGAAAAGACAAAAAGAGAAGAGCACCAAATAAATTATATATTTTTTTAAATAATTTCTGGGTAGCTGTCTCACAGTTTTTCACAATGATACTTGTTGTTCATTTCAGTGCAATCCAACTGAAAGAAGAGCGAGGGATGAGGTGGGTAAGAGGCACTTGACTGATTTTACACATAAAGGTCAATTCACAGTCTGAGAACCACTTGCACTTTCCGCTGGGTAACCTCAAGTTGAGTTTTAAGTGCAGTTTTATAACAGAAAGTCTACTCTACAAACTAGGCAACGAGTGTCTGATAAAAAGAGCTGTTACACTGCAATGCAGGAAATGTAAAATTCAGTATTTTTCGAGCTTTACCCATACTGGGGATTATAAGTCAGCACATCTTAGCTTCTGTTGCTTTCAAAACAACATCATAAAGTGTAATTCTTAATGGCTGACATACCTTTTTAGGCATTAAATGTGACTCAGTTTGGATTAAACCTGCAGCATTCAATATTTTCATATTGGCAATGGAGTAAACAACTCTATGCTACAACTCTGCTATGTGTGACATGAAAGACCTCACAAGATAAAGACCAACAGAGAATAATCACCCAGCAACAGTATCCTTCAGTGCTTTGGAGCATTTTAGCATCTTTCAGTTCACATTTTGGTTCTACAGCCAAAACTCACGTACACACTTATTTACTTGGTTGAGTTTAATCTCGATAAGCAAAAGGCAATATGTTTGTACAAAAAAGCTCGGACAAACCCATTGTGCACTACTTGTCCATTGCCAAAAAATGACAAAGCTAGGAACTAGCGGGTGGAGCATTTAGCTCTTGAGTCAGCTTTTTCCTTGGAGAGTTGGTGGAAACAAAAACAAAGCTAAAAGGCAGGTGACACTGGATTTTTCTCAAGATAAATACTTGAAGCCTGCTAGCTGTGTAAAACCAAATTTCTTGATAACACATTTACACAACTTCGTGAAGTCACGATATGTTAATATTTTGTTTACAGCTTCTTTAATTGGCTCCAAGTGGCCAAAAACATTAATGTAGTCAGTACCTGAGCACTACCTGAGCATGTAGCATGGCTAATTTCTATACCTTTTAGACAGACTGCAATTTGTGCTTGCATAAATAAAAGACACATTGCTTTCTATGCAGCAGAGAACTTTTAACGGGAGAGGGAAATGCCCTCTAGGTTCTTTAAAACAGCACAGGGGAGCATTTTTACAACTGGGTATTGGTTGACTCATTATACTGATATCAGTGGGTAATATTAAGTGGGTAAATGTTGCTTTGTTTAAAAAAAAGACAGCTGTTTTAAAACTATTCCAATTACCAGATCACCCAGTTGTTTTCTTTGAGTGAAGTCAATGAAGAAAAGTTGGACTCAGAACCAGACACCTGCCCTGACGTAATACTAAGCACTACAGAAAAATCGTGATATATGACCACTGCTCCAACTAACCTTTAAACAGGATAATAACTTTTATTTTTAAGATTTGAGATTTTAATACAACCAAAAGTTCATGATGTGACAAAATTCTAGGAGTAGTATTTTCACACCACTGAAATTACCCACTGACTCATCCGCAGCTGGGTCGCCACAAACTAATGTTAAAAGATGGAAATCTTGTGCTTTTGTGTAAAAACATCTGGCAGGATATGGATGATCCATCAACGGCTGGATTTCTACTTTCCTCAGTGTGTAACGTGGCAGCAGTTACACAAGCTAGAATCAACACACACATTACACAATGAACAGATGGAATGAAGCCCTCTGCCTCTGGGTGTGCTTCCAATGTGTCAGTCCAAACAGCCGCGTTGTCTTTAGAAAAACATAGCCGGCGTGCACATAAAAGGAAAGGTTCAACTCAGGCAATGCGTATAAGAGTGAACGGGTCTTTAAAGCAGCTCACTCGCCCACTTTTTGTACTTCGGGCTCCAGAGACAAATTATCTCTTTCCTGTTTTGTCGGGCAAAAGTTTTGAGAAGGGATGAGGGGCGGACGAAGCTGCAGCCACTGAACAACATCTAATCAAACAGCGCAATAGATTCAGGATGTTCACATTCCCCTCTGCTTCGCATACAAACCAGAAAACCAACAGCTCCATCGAACCAGAAACCCTGAAATCTGACACCTCTGCTGCCCCTCACATCAGAAACACTGACATTTCTAGACTAAAAAATCATAAATAAATCATGCTTTTACGGACATTTTCAAAAGAATTCAACTGCATGTAGATGAATCTCTTTTAAAACTTGTAATGTCAGTGCTATCAAACTGCGAGAAGGAACTTTTTCTTTTTGTTCTATACATATACTGCTTTCACCTTCATGTCAGATTCATGAGTCCCACCTGCTGCTGCGGGGAATCTATGCATTGCCTCAAAAGGTCAAAATGTCAGTTTATAAGAATGTCAACTGCTCCGCTCATGCCCTTTTCTAAAGCACTCCCCACTTCAAGCAGAACCAGAGGAAAAGAAAAGAGGTTTGCTCTTTTCCCCGATGCCCTTTAACATATTTTTAGTGATACAAGAAAATCAAATTGCCTCACTCATATGAGCACTCTCTTGAATTTGAGCATTAAAAAAAAAACAGAAACATTGCACATGTTCGGCACAATTTTTATCCTGATTTTAACTGGACTTTGGATGTAGCTTCACTATAAATTAAGCTATTGGATATTTTCTACATGTCAAACCACTGTTTAGTCAATAAAATGCACCAAAAAGATGCCCTGAAACACTGAACAGCTACAATCCTCACACTGGAGAAGCTGGATCCTGCACTGACTGACTCATAGTTTTAACTCTTATTCTTTATCATGCTCTAATGCAATGCACAAGGTTGCACAATCCAGGCATGATTAAATGGTGAGAAAACAATTTCAGATTGATCACTTTAAGGCCTTGAGAAAATTGCTAACAGAGAAACAACTCCACGGGTTCTTAAAGAATGCTTTATAACTGATCTAAAAACGAAACTGAATATCATCTTGGAGCATCACAGTGCCTCATTACATCCACTGAGTAAGTCTCAATAAGAAAACTCGGTTCCATTCTGGAGCTGAGTGACTAACGAGGTGCAGCTGAACTTACTTTGGTTCCCTCCGCTGAGCACAGTCCCTCCTGAAGCTGCAGTACCAGGCACACAGCAGCCCTCTCTCTCTCTCTCTCTCTGTGCTCACACCGAGCCTCGAGTCAGCTGCTTCTCCCGCTGTTGCTGCTCTCTAAACTTTCACTCCCTCTCATGCAAAATGTGAGGCTTCGGAGGGGCCCGGTCCCACCCACCGACGCCCACCTTTATGATGAGCTCAGCGGACATGGCCCGGGACGTGGAAAACTGCGCATCCGACCTGGACGCACGAGGGCTGTGCAAGTGCTGCTTTCAAAGACTGTCGGGAAAAATGAAAGAGAAATGTAACTTGTTCAACTTCACTTTGTCCCATGCAGTGGACACTCAGTAGTTAAGTCAGCAGAGAGCAGTAAATGGAAACTGAGACTTATAAATGAGGCAGAAAGTATTTTATTTTTATTTTTTACGCTTTTGAATTTTTGAGCAACGAAATGGAAGGTCGTATAAAAAATCATTCTTAACATTCATTATCATCAGTTATGATAATACCAGTGCTATGTAAGGGTAACGTGAACGTTACAGTTAGCATCTTTAGTGTTGAAGCTAATCAATAAGCAAGTTTAGGAAGAGATAACGCAATGTAGGAAGTGGGCATTGTGTTCTGTTTTGTTTTGTTTTTTTTAACAAAGGCACTCAACTCCAAAGACAATCACAAAAGGTTGCAGCAACTCATACCTGAAAGGTCAAAATATTAGTTGTTTTTAGTCATCCAGCATGACGGCCTTCGGTTTTGTTATTAACCCTATTCAGGACTTTTGGGGTCTTTTGGACCCCAGTCCATTTGGTTTAGTTGACAGGTATTGGTTTTTTTTGAAGATTTTTTTATTTTTTTATTTTTTTTTTTATATAAAAAGAGGGACATTTGTCATGCATTTGGAACCCAAAATATGTCAACTTATCAGAAAATGTATTTAACATAGTATAAAAGTCTATAATAAATATCAACAAATATTTTTCCATTTTAGGTCCATTGGACCCCTAACGACCTTCTAGGTATGGCAGCATGAAAGGCCTGAATAGGGTAAATCGGGATGTTAAATGCACACAAAGAACAGTAAAAGGTGGGGCTGTTGGGAATATCAATATTTCTTCAGACATTATAAATTTACAAAAATAAAAACTCTATAGGACCAAAATTCTAACAATTTCCCTGAGGTCTTATACCGAAGGGACTAATAAAATTTTATTCTAATTCTAATTCTAAATTACAATATTTTGCCATTCAACATAAATTACGTTCTACCCATCATTTCTAAAATTGTAATACAACACAACCAATGAACTCAGTGTTCAGTAAATTTACACTTACAAGGCTGCGAATACCACAAAAGAGGAGTATTCATATGGACTCTTCCTGTAAACACGACTTCACTGTGATTTCAGACAGAGCTATATAACTAAAATTCATGGTTACAACCTGAGAAGTCATTTAACACAAATGTCTGGCATTCAGGTTCTGACACCTGCTGGAAGTCCTGAGAACACCATTGTTAGGCAACATTAACATGGACATAAGTGTCACTAACCATTTAGCTAGCTTAGCAGGTAACACAATAGAAACGTGAAGCCGTACTAAAAGGTGAGGTGTTTGGGAGCATGAAGGTTCCCCAGAAATTATTAAATTAATTAGGAAAAACTCTACAGAACTAAAACAACAACAACAACAACAAAACATTACTTACCACCCCCCACACATCGCCTCTCATTAAGGCAAAATTTCACAAAAAAAAAAAAAGATCCACTTATGGTTGACAGGGGTGCTCAATATGAACCCATCTCATGAACACATTTAACTTTAACTTAACCCCATTTGAAGTTTGATGTAAATTGTGGAACAAAGTACATTAAATGTAGCTTAGCTGTTTCAGGAACTCAAAAAAAGAAAGAAAGAAAAAAACCTACAGAGGCATCTTTTGCCAGCCCTAGTTGTGTATTAGCATACCTTTAGCTCACAAAGCTAATCACTGCTTTCTGTGAATTGACTCGCAGTGTCTGAAAAATCTAAACACAGTTCTTTTAAACCACTTACCGTTGTTCGGAAGTATCTCTAGAAGACTTCCCTACTCAATTGTAAAACATGTTAAACTTGTTTGTCCAAGTTACATCTGTTTTAAAATCAAAACAACGATTGCAGCCTTTTAGCTACTTGAATATAAAACCGAGTTGCCACGATGGAAACAGTTTAAAACTTTTCTGTTTTTTTTTATCCTTCAGTTGACATATTGCTTTTTTTTTTCTTTTTTTTTTTTCATCCAGAGAGTTAAGAAAGCCTTTTAATATTCTAGAAAAGCCTTCAGAACAATATTCACACAGGCTTCTTTGAGTATAAAATCAATGGTTAATTCTATGGCACAAACTAAAGCTAATGTTAGCTTACAAAAAGAAAAAAAAAATGGTTGTGTCTTTAAGGATATCTCTCATCCACCTCAGTTAAATACAATTATTAATACTTTTTTTTGTTTATATTTATTTCATATTTATTTATTATTTTAATACTGTTATATAATAATCAATAGTTTTATGATAATGTAGCACCAGATGATGAGGTGAAATGCTACCAGTGTCAAAGGAGTCCGTTCTAATGACCTGCAGCTCCCCTTGACTGTATGGAGCTTTACGATGAGTTTCAACTCATTGTTCAGCTGTCTGACCCACAACTTTACTCTTAATGCTCTTGTGGCATCATTTGAGATACAGATCTTGCACAAGATGAAACAGTGTATGCTAAACTCGTATGTACATGTCATTAGTCATCAGTTACATTCATCATGGTTTGCTTAATGAATCCTAATGTGAATGATACCTGTCCATATCTGCTTGATCTGAGCTTAAAAGATCAAATTAAACCTTTGTGGGTTTATAACAGCAAACAACAACAACAACAACAAAACAGTTATTGCAGTTTTAAATAGCTGACAATATCTTGACAAACTTAAGTCCCAAAATAACCCAGTGATACCAAAATATTTGGATCATTATGATATATTCTAAAGGAAGGTCCATCAATAAAATTCTTTTATGGGTGTATTTTTAAAATTTAATTGCTGAAAGAAGCTAGCAGTTGCTAAGCAAACAAGCTCAGGGAAGTGCTCCTTTTCTGTGCCTTCACACAAATACATACTGATACAACCTTTTTTATTTTTTAAATATTTGAAAATCTAAATGATTACAAAACAGCATTTTTCACATTATTATCCACATACTCCTTAAAATTCTGCATTGCTCTATTATCTCATTAACTCGTGAGCAATAAGACATAATCATTATGGTTTATTGGCTTTTCAAGTGCTTTTGGCTGGAGTATGATAATTATGTTTATCCAACTGTGTCGTTATTTTGGCTTCTGCCTCAATTTAACATCAAGATGCATAGAGCTGTGCAGAGAAAAGATGGTCATTAGGTTTAGAGTTCATTGATGTTTTAATTTGAACATTTGTAATTCATTTGCGATTATTTATTGTTTAGTTTTGTTGGTTTATTCTTATTTTGAGCTTTCATGCATCGTTACCTGCCAGACTCTTTTTTGTTTGGTGGCTTTGGGATCAATTGGTACATATAGTTTCATTCAACACTTTTTACAAGAGCATTTCAGTAGACTTGGACTGGACTGGACTCTGCTGCCACCTTGTGTAAAACAAAACATATGTTCTTCAAATAATGTGGCAAACTTTGTGGCACGCTCTGGCCAAGTACAACAAAGTCAGCTCATGTTCCACTTCATTTATAAAATGATGTGTTTTATGTGTCAGATCTCTTTCAGGATTTTTTCCTCCCAACACAAACCAGACTGCTCATTAGTGACTCTTCGGAGGAGACCAGTGCAAAACTGGCTAAAATCAAACCACTCACATGACTCTTACATGTAGATGAAACACAGGGGCTCTTTGTTTTGCTGTGGTTATTTTCTTGCTTTTGTTGAGTGACTTCTCTGGCATTTCCCGTGCCTTTGATAACACAGGTTTCTATACTACTGTAGCTTTCATTATAGCGTTTGTGGCCTTTGATGATGATTTGTTCCATCTCTTTCGCTTTCAGCCATTGTGGCATCAGCGGGGACTGCCACTACAATGCTGCCAGAGTTTTCATTTTTTTGAGAAAAAGAGCACACATCAAGCAGGGACTGATCGTGATCAGTGTTGCATGAACTCACTTTATCTTCTCCTCTTTCATGTCTCTGGAGCAGAGTTGTCACACTGCACAGATTGTCCCAATTTCACTCAAGGGAAACATGATACTCATCTACATCACACTTTGCCATTCATTTTCACTGATCAGCATCACAGATATTATCATCAGAATGATTAGCAGTGTTTGCCTGATTGCAAGGTGCTGGGTTTGATCCCCTACACGGGTATATCCACGAGTGTAGCTCCCTGATTGTTATTGTCCTTCTGTGTCCAGACACATGGAGACAACTTGAACCAGACAGAGGACATCTACCCATTGCAGGGTGGGGTAGACTTTATCCCTGTATCATCTTGAATAGGACTGAGGGAGTGAAAACATAGCATATCCACAGTGATGTCACCTACTGGTTCATGGAGCCTTGTTTTGAAGCCTGGAGTTTGCTACTAGGCTATTGCCAACGGGTGGAGCTGAATTTCAACGACACTGTGTCATAGTGACCTGTCAGTCACAAAGTAGCTCTGCCCTAAAACATACCCTGATTTATTGTCTATTTTACTCTGAATGGGACCATACATAACAAAATGAACGTGCAACTAGAAATTGTGAAGCTCATTAAGACAAAGTCCTTTTTTGCAACCAGCTGTTAAAGAATGCAGGTTTACATTTGCATTAATCTCACCAGCTAGACCCCGTTACCGTGCCCATTTATATATGTAGACGATGTGTTCATTTCTGATAAAGGCAGATGGAATCTCCAGCAATAAATGAGAGGAAACAGCAGCACATGCCATTGCCATCTTGGATTGTCCAGTGGTGTGAACGCTTGCAAGTCAAAAACATGGAAAACTTTGCCAACAAAGCTGTTTCAACATCTAAAAGCTGAGTTTGACTACCTGGAATTAAAATGAAAGATATCAATGTCATTTTGACTAGTTGTAGTTACACTGTGATTCCAGATATCGTCAGAAAAGCTACAGCGAGTGGAAGGTGGTTGTGCCTTGCTTCTCAAACATATTATGACACTGTAGCCATAACAGGATGTTGCAAGCCGTTTTGCCACAACAAGAGCCAAAGTTCTCGTTATTTTGAACCACGTGGCTTAAATGAACAAAGCTCTCGTTCTCTAAAAACCCCTTACTGGTTAGTTCTTCCTACTTCAGAGCATTTTCAACCACATTACTTCTGTTAACACTGTTTCAAATGCTTCCCTGGACCAATATCCACCATGAAGCCTTGTGAGCAGCGTCTTGCACAACATCCAGACTCGTCACAATGACATTTGAGATTTCTGCAACTATTACATTGACTGGTTTAAACTACAGTTACACGTTTCGCTGTCATTTTAATTGGGCAGAAATATGTTTTATAGACATCCTTACAGATATCTGCAACATTTCAAACTCCAATTAAATATGTCTGTAATTACATTTTGACAAGTAATAACACCAGTTTAAGATGTCAACATCATTCTGACCAGTTCAAACCTAATTCCAGGACAATTTAGACGTCTTGAATTGAGGGCAAAAAAAGATATCTTTATCTAGAACTGTGACTAGTTAGAATTTAACTCTAGACATTTGAAACTGGACTTACAACTAGTCATAATTCACCTGTCGATATCTGCAGTTCTTATTGTGAATATCCATCCA
>NW_007577815.1:545776-555762 GCF_000690725.1 Stegastes partitus
AGAAACCCCATATATATGAATGGTAAATTTGACAACATTTGTCCTAAGAAGAAGGACAGTGTGGATATCTGAAATGTTCTTCTTGACTTAGAAGAATTGAATTTCACATATCTGCAATACATATCCAGTCTAGCTTTAAAATGTTAAAACGGTTAGCCATACTCTTCAGCATGGCTGTAGACAGTTTTATAACAGATATAGTACATTAGGTAGGCAGTAGGTGCTGCTAGAGACATATGTTCTGTAATCCTTAGACAGGGCCATGCTGGGTGATTCCCCTGTCCCCTGTGTTTATGGTAAGCTAGCTGTCTTCTCACTGCAGCTTCATATTCAACGGACAGACATGAGACTGGTCTCAACATTTTTGCCAAACTCAGCTAAAAAGAGAATAAGCAAACCAAAAATGCTGAAATAAGAAATTTGCAGAGTTGCAACATCATGAGTCACCCCAGAGTTGTGCCTCGTTACAACCAAGCACCAGGTCTGCTGCTTTCCATTAGGATGAGTTTAGTGACGTCCTGCTGTTCTTCAGCTCGCTGCAATCTGTTTAGAGCGTCTGGCATTGAGACAAATTATTCTCTGCAGTGGTTTCACTCTCACAAATCTATGTTGAGCACTGTGATGAACACGGTCGCTGCATACTTCCTCTAGATCTGTCTCTACTTCTGTTTTGTGGCTTTGACAAATATAGAATTTCAACAAGAAGTTGTTATCAAGATCAACTGCAGCAGCAAACCCTGGCCACCTTTGGTTTGTACATTCTGTTAAGTCTTGTTTTGGCTTGCGTTTAGGTAACTTCATTCATTTATCATCTACACCTGCTTTATGGCTTGAGCCTATCCCAGCAGGCATAGAGCGAAACGCAGGGTACATCCTAGACAGATGGTTAGGGCATATGTATTACTTAGATTTCAGAGAAACAATATAAAGGGTCTTACAAGATCATCAGCTGCATTACTGTTCAAGTGTCAACAGAAGTCTGCATGGCGCCTACACTCGACCTCGGGCGACGTTAAAGAAAAATCCTTCATTATATGAGTGTGTGAATGAAGAGTAGTTTCTGTAGAAACCACAAAGTAAGAGAAATGAGAGTTTACTCAGACAGACAGATTGTTTGCTTTCATTCTAGTTTTAGGAAGATGAAAGCAGTTTCTTTGGTTCCCCAGAAAACACTTCAAGCAGATGGCCTCAAATCGGATGAGAAGCGTTTTGACATTTTGTGGACTTCAGATAATTTAATAGTCAAAGTGCAGCCGTTAGATGAGGGAAACCACTGTAAAGGCAAAACAGAAAGTATGTTTCCTTCAGCTGTGTAACATACAGGATGAAAACATGTGAATTTCCAGATTTGTGTGATATTTTGCACATTACAGCACAATTCTGAACCCCAGCCAAAGACATGCATACTGCTGAAGTTTCTTGCTCATTCATGGTAGCATCAGAATTAATCTAAAAGAAATTATTTCTACATACTGTCAGCACTGATTTAAAGACCCCCCTACCAGGTGATTTAAAAAAACAAATGTTAAGATGTCAATATGGTGTTTTTTTTATGTGCTGGTAGACACACCATGAGGGAAATAAGCAGGCAACAGTATGTGTACTTGCAACTTGAAACCACAGTGTACAGATGCCAGCCCTGAAAATACAGATTCACACTTTTAGGTTTCATTAGCAACAAATTTCAGGAACCAATGCTGTCAGCTGCAGGACAGGGCTTTCTGCATCATTCTACTTCTTCAGAATTGGTTTATGGTTCAATCATGCATGACTGAATTACTCAGCATCACAACCTGCTGTTGTGTTGTGTAGTTTTACAATGTTTGACCAATTGCAGGTGAGCTGGTGTGTTCCAGCTACAGCAAGTAGCGGAGGGTTGGATGGAGAAAGAGTCAGAGACTGAACAGATCTGCATATTGTAGAGGAGGCAGCAGTGCAGAGTTACATCTAACCTATTTTAAGGCTAGGGGAACAGATTTTTAAAAACTGTCTCAATATACCATTTTAATACACAGTAATGGGTTTTTAGGCGTTTCATCAATGACAAATGGATTTTAATTAACATCAACACTTCACTCACAGTAAGACAAACTCATTAGTTTAGCTTGGACGTGTACTTTTAATCTTCGCTTTAATGTCTTAATTCTCTGCTTTCAGTACAACAGCTGACAGAATGTGCTCAGGTATCATTATGTGACCTTACCTGACTTGTGTAATGTTATCACTTCCCAGTGCTGCCATGGAGTAAAGCTGAAAACTAGGAAAAATATTGGTGAACCACAGATGCTTGAGCTACAGGCTCCACTGACCAATCAAAAATGGAACAGCAGCTATGCCTGCAGCTCTGCTTTCAGCTAAAGGTTCACATCACCAAGTTAACATGTTCAGAATAACAATGGTAGCCTGTTGATGTTGAGCAGCTAATACATTTGACATCTTAGTTTGGTTTATGTTTGCACGGTAACATCTGCTATATAGCACTAAGCATACAACTAGGGATGATTCCAGTGAGGGATGCACAAACAGAAATTTTAACCAAAGTTATAGGTCAGCGTGGTTAATCCTCTGGGAACCACAAATACATTTTATGGTGTTTCATCCAGTAGTTGTCCAGATGATGCTGAATCCTTACCAGAACTCCAGAATGATTTGTAAACTGACCTGCAGGTTTTGCTATATTGAAGTCTATCTCAATATAGTAAATTGGTATTACAGCTAACATAATAGTTGCACCAACTATTGGCAAAGTTTGTGCTCGTAAATGTCCCTATGACGAATGCAGCACCATCCGTGAACAACTGTAGGTAAAATCCTGTAGTATGTTTTTGCAACCTTTACAACAATGGCACAGGTACAGCTTTACTGAAGGCGTTAAAGCCGCAGTGCATCATGGGACTGATTAAACAGTGTAAGAAAAAAAAAAATATCACAGCTTTGATGACAAACATTCTTTTATTCTTTTGGTGATAAAGAAATTTTAAATACAATTTCAAATAAATATATACATCCACAATAGACAGATAATCCTTCCACAGTTGCTGCTTCTACATTATGAACAGAAATTTTTCGGCCGCTTGTGATCCACAATAATTGAACTAATTTTGCCTCATGCAGTGAGCAGTTCTGAAGTTTCCCTTCATTCACTTTCTTCTTGAAGCAACGGCTGTGAAATAAAGCAGATAAGGATTTTTGTTAAATGTTTAATTAAATTAAATCTACTAATCTCTTTCATCAAATATCAATCAGGCCGGTATTCTCACCGTGTAAGCCATATCCTCAGGCCTGGAGTCTGGTCTCTGCCATTTATGGTTGGACAGAATCAGGAAGACAACCATGCCGAAGGCCACAATCAAAACTCCTAATGAATTTGCTAACACAGCTTCAGGTGGTAGGGCATTGTATGGCAGAGTTCCATTAGTGTTGCCTTTTCTGTGGAAACAAAACTAACATTAACATGCTATCTTAAATTTAAGCATGTATTTGAAGTAATAATAAAAATGGCACTCACAGAACAAAGAAGAGTTTCTCATTGATGCCAGAAATGCAGGCAGCGATGCTGAGCGACAGTATGCTGCCTCCCATCCACACATGGACAGGTTTCAGGAGTATACGTAGTGATATGGGGGAACAGGGCAGGAGGAACACAGCCAAACCCGCCACCCACTGTCAGCCATGGACACACAAAGCCAGATAAGGAAAAAAAATCATGTCCACCTCTTTGCACTTGGTATTAGTCAAGTAAAGCGATTGTGTGTCTGTATTTAAAGTTGTGTACCTGTATGGCAAAAAGAGCTGTAGCTGCGATTCCGATCCAGCTGTGTAAGGAGTAGAGGTTGGGGGTCTTGTTGGCGTTGTGGAAGTCAAACACAGCACAAAGTCCCACAATTGACAGGATCAGGGCGAGGAGCATCAGCGCTGCGTGAAGCAGTTTCCAGGGGAGTTTGTTCTGACCCCAAGTCAGAGGGACGCGATACAACACAGCTCCTGCAAGGCAGAGGCAACAATGAGGAAGCTGCTCAATGCATTTAAAAGAGATGCATTAATGCGTTCATCCATGCACTTGTACTTTGAAAAGTGAAACTGAGTTGTATTGTATCTTCTGTGGCGCTCTGGAAGACTCAAAGCCTAACGAAATATGCAGTTGCATTATGGGGGACATTGGATGCAGTATCTTCCTGTGGTTTGACTCGTAGTAGGAACTAAAAAGTTGAGATTTCTTTTGTTTATCCCAGCTACGTCCATTATTAAACCACTTGAGCACGACTTTCACAAAAAATATGAGCCACACTAGTTTGTACTGATGTTTCAAGATCAAATAAATGTCTATATCTTTATTTCTTGTTTTTATTTGGGTATGTGCACTTTATTTATACACACGTTATTTGTTGCGCTTACATGAAAGTCAGACTGTATTTCTCAGGTTTATTATAGGAATGGCAGATTAAACTTTAACACTGTGCAGATGACTTGGTTGTTTGTCATGTGCTATAAAACTTCTGTATGAAAACTGAACCTCTTAAAGTACTCTTAAAGTAAAGTCTCACTACATACACTGTACTGGCAGTTTTTAGCTCCCAGGTTTGCTCCTTTAAAGGTTTTTGTGCGAACACTAAACCTACAAACCTGCTGAATGACAGTGTGCTGTGAGAGTCTTGTTAGTGTAACTCCTGAACTACAAACAGAGTGACAAATCTGTGTTTATTTGTTTAACAGAAATTCCAAAAGTCAAAAGAACGGTTTAAGAGTTGTGGAGAGCTGCAGTCGAGCCAACTATTTATCACAGCCTTCAATCAATAACCACAGATTTATAAGCTTCCAGACTTATTAGTGAAGCAGTACTTTTAAAAGTGACCACCAGCACACTGAACAAAAAGCATGAATTCAGAGACTGAGTTATTCACTCAGAGAAAACTTGACATATTCTCTACAGGAGTTAGTTAGTCAAGTACTTTTTAGAGTCAATTACTGGTCAGACTTTACACTTCTTCTGCGAGATTACTTTAGTCTTGCAGTTTCTTGGAGGAGCCTGACTGTAGTCTGGATGTAAGGATGGGCGAGATGACAGCGCCCCAAGTAAATATTACAACTGCACTCTGGTGGCCGGTTGCAGTACAGATAATGAAGCCTGTGTCACTCCATGTTAACATGTGGAACATAAGCCAAGCTACAAAAGTGAAATTACAGCTAATTAATCTCAATATGCTTTTGTACTTTTTGTTCTGTAAAGGGGGGAAAACTATGGAACTCTCTACCCACTAATCTAAAATTAGAGACCAACAGTAAAGGACTCAAACAATAGCTAAAATCAAAACAACAGTGCTCACATGAATAGTTTTAACTGGCTGATTGTTTGACAATGTTGCCTTTGCTTTGTAGCTTACATATTTATTTAATCTGATAAACTGCCTCTCTTTTACTGTTGTAATGTTATTGTACAATGTATTTTTTTCTCTCTCTTTTTTTTCCTTTTCCTATTACTTTTATTATTTTTATCATTTTAAAAGCATCCTGTGGACAAGTGTTGCGAATTAGCACATGTGCTAAAACACTCAAAGTATGCATCTGGTTCGTCCAATGTAATTGTAATGTCCACATCCAATAAACAATCAAATAAAATAAATAAAATGTACTGTGGGAGGAAGCCAGAGAACCCACGCTAAAAAGGGAGAGCATGCAAACTCCAAAAGAACCCAGGCATCCCAACTGGGATGCGAACCGGGATCTCCTAGCTGTGAGGTGATGGTGCTAACCACCAAGCCACATGCAGCCCTCTTTCCATTATCTATACACCGCTTAATCCTCACTAGGGTCGCAGGGGGACTGGAGCCTATCCCAGCCGACTTCGGGCGAAGGCAGGGGACACCCTGGACAGGTCAGCAGTCTATCACAGGGCTACACTTAGAGACAGACAACCAAGCACACTCACATTCACACCTATAGACAATTTAGAATCACCAATTAACCTCAGCATGTTTTTGGACTGTGGGAGGAAGCCGGAGAACCCAGAGAGAACCCATGCTGCACAGGGAGAACATGCAAACTCTACGCAGAAAGATTCGGTGTTCCCCACTGGGACGCGAACCGGCGACCTTCTTGGTGCGAGGCAACAGTGCTAACCACCTGCACCACCGTGCAGCCCTCTTTCCAAATATGTTTTCTGTAATATTCAGTACTTCCCGTAACATTTCTGTTTGTTTAAGAGATCATTTTCCTGATCAGTTTGTTTTTGATTAGCTATGTGATGCCATAATAAGGGTGGATGTCGCCATAATCAACGGCAGCTCTGAAAAAAGTAGTCGAGGAGGCAAGTTGGGTTGTTGGAAATGGTACATAAGAAGTTTGTGCTTTAGAAGTTATTGGTAATTTTACAGCAAGCTAGCTTAACCACAAAGTAGTTAATAAGTACATTAGTTAGCTGGTGAGACAATGCTTTTAATCAGCTGTGCACACAGAGTGTCCAAAACAGTCCAAGGCAGTCCACCCTGTGCCAGACGAGTGCAAGTTCAAGGACTGTTTGCTCACATTTGAGCCTGCCAGGAGGCTAAACGTCAGTGGTAGCTCTCAATCTTGTTATGTTTTCGCTTTGTTTTTGTACAGTGGGAGGAGATGGTGACATGTTGTCCATCAATGTAGTCTATATGCTGGGCCCTCAGTTCAAGAACCACTGCTAGGCTCTGTCAAACTAGGCTTACTGACTTCATATATAATCAACTACAAAAGTTCTCATTATGTAATATCATATAAGTGATCATTATGTCATAACTTCAAGTAAAATGCTAAATATTGTGTATATGAGTCACATATGATTACGGTCTCCAGACTAACTTTTCACACTGGTTCAGCTGGTGCATTTAACTTTTTATTTTAAGTGCCTTAACACATGACTTAGACACATCCATATTTTTCCCTGTGTGTTTTGGTAGTGAATAATACACTTACATTACGAGCTTTTTTGTTATTAACACCTTATGTAAATTGATTAATATCAGTGATAAAAGGTGTGGGCAAATTTTCTTGTACATGTTACCCATGCCTTCCAACAAAGATGATCTGGGATCTTAGTCACAGGTAGATGTATTATTGTTATACTTCTGACTTCTCACGGCTACAGAGAGGGAAGCGGCTCTGCCAGCCACATTCCTGTCATGGCACAAGTATGTCGTTTCTGGAATGGTGAGTTTGGAACATCAATGCTCCGACAGCTTTGACCATAGCCATATACACTTTTCAATAACTGCAATGCATAATGTTGTTGTTTAATCATATGTCAGTGTTTTCCACAGGTTGAGAATTGTGGGAAACACTGAGATATGATTAAACAAGCAAGACCACGGTGCATTAAGATGCTAATGCAGTTAAACGTGGGCTAATATAACCTACCCTACAAATGACCAATGCTGCCTAAACACCTCACATGAATCAGTAAACACTGTGAGGTAGCTGTGCACTGAGAAGCTGCTTGTCTCCACTCGCTTACTGCAGTGTAGCAACTCTGACAAGTTTGTGAACAAGAATGATTTTTAAAACAGTGAAATGATGTGCTCCAATGTAAGATTTACCAGAGCTGAAGCCAAGTGATTATATCTATCTGGGCGAGTCACAGAGAGACACACACAAACAGATCTGCTAAATGTCAGGAGCACTGGCACAGCGCATGAAAATGTGACAGTTGGTTGCACACTCGAGCTCTGGTCAAAATCCCATTTTTTAAGCATTGAAAAGTTGACACTTTTGCTAAAACTGTTTATTTACAATACTTATATTTTAATATTACACTACAACATTCATTGTCACAGCTGATTCAATTTGTCAGATATTTCAAAAACATAAAAACTGCAACCCTACATCCACCCCCAGTCAACAATGATATACTACCCTACAACTAATGAAGCGAATGACGCTCACTCATGCATTAACAGCTAAATATAGTTATATTCACTCTGGTTTCACACATTAAAATTTAAATGTAGGCAGCAAAGTGCTTCAAAGTCTCATAAAATTATCTGCTGAAAGGTGCAAATTAGCAGAAGTGTGAAGTTCCTACTATTTATTGAATGAAACAAAGCAGCCAGGATTACACTGGAATATCCAGTATGTCATGTACTAATGGAGAAGAGCCATTACAGTTTATGGTTAAAATGTATCTTCTTTCATTCGATGGTATTTGACCACGAATGATTTGCAACTGCAGACGTTACCTCACGTTCATGTTACAGGAATGATGCATCAAATTACAGCTTATTCTCTACAAAACCTTCAATGTGTAATTACCTTAATACAGCCTCCCCGTCAGAGGGAAGAACACAAGTGAGAAACAGAAATGAAAGACTAAATGTGAAAAGTCGCTCACCATTGCCGTACAGCACCACCAGACCTGTCACCATCAGGACGGGATGCCAGTTGAACTGAAGGCCCGAGCCATTCCAGGCGAATCCGCCTCGCCACTTGCTGCTCCACACGCACACACACACCACGCAGGCCACGCTCAGAGCAAGGCCCAGCAGGTACCATGTGTAGAAGATGATGATGGGCCGCATCCTGGACAGACCTGCAGGCTAAATCATCACATAGAAGTAAATCAGAAATGCAGCACAGGCAGGGAGGTGTAGAGGTTAGACAGTCAGAGCCATGCAGCAGGTTCAGTGAATGTCCAACAAGCACAGATTTGCTTATTGAGAGCTCAAACTCTGAACTTTGATCAAATTTAAAGATGAATATTGTCAACCAAATTTAGCCCAAATCAGAGTTGAACCCCTTACTACTCAAAACTCTGCGGAAGCAACTCAACAGATACAAGCTGCAGTGAAAATAACATAAACTCCACTAAGTTATCACAGTTTCTCAAACAAAAACGCTACAGAAACAGCTGGACTCTCTCAAAGCCACGATGCAGTTGAGCATGGCACAAAGTCATGTGCTGCATGTTTGATAATAATCAGAAATGAGACCCAGTGTGGCACGCCTTACCTCTTCCACAGCTGCAGTGACACTGATAACACTTCCTACTCTACAGCAGTGAACTTAACTCCACATCATGTAGGAGTTATTGCCTTGTCTCATGATCCCCCTGGTCAATCTGTCACTGACACTCACTGCGCTGTGTGCGTTCACTTCGTGTTTCTGTGGTTCAGGCGAGGTCTCACTTCCACATGCAGCTGCGTTGAGGTGGCCGAGGGGGAAGCAGTGAGGGGTGGAGGCGGAGCAGCTGGGAGATGAGGAGCCCCCCTGCTGCATCTAGCGCCTGCGGATGACATGCAAAGTGGTAGCAGTAGTTGGAGGGAGAGAAATGAGAAGCAGCCGGGCAGCTAAAAACATGACAGCCTCCTGTCAAAAACAGACGCACTGAAACTTCTTAAATAATTGTAAGAGAAAGTTAGAATTTTTAGGAAGTTCATGTAATTGGACGCCAGTGGGGAAAGGAAAAAAGACAAAGAGATCAGGCTAAACATTTAGGCTGCATGTTTACTTCGACCTTCGTTTAGCTAACAACTTTGACTTGTACAACTACTTGGCTAGCTAATTCCTACATCGAAAGCATGTTTTTATGTATGCCGAATTAAAGACTGTAAAAAAACAGATTCGTAACACGTCTTAAGTTATGTTACAGCAGGTGCATGTTTTCTTTTAAAGCCAGGCAACTTTAAATTTGGCAGTTTTCTATATGAAGTCTTGTGAAAATAAGTTACGTATCGCCGCTGTCGTGCGCATAAACAACGAAATTTGACGTGTTGAAGAAATGCATAGTTGTCTACCTCATTTACAAACACTCCACACTGTGAGAAGACGACTGAAGACTTTTAAAATCTTCACCAAAAAAAGAGTAAACGGCGTTTAAGAGTAAACTGCTTTCTTGTCAGGAAGAGATATTTACCTAACAACTTCCTGGATGGCAACGCAAGGCCTTGTGGGAAACGTGGTTTTATTTGTCACCAGCCGGTCCGGTAATCAGCACTGGGTCACCAAGTTCAGTCGAAAAGTCTGCCCTT
>NW_007577815.1:555967-581109 GCF_000690725.1 Stegastes partitus
TCCCAAAATACCTGTCAACAAGTGCAGAAGTCTGATTGAGGGTTACAGAAAACACTTGATTGCAGTGATTGCAAAGGGTTGTTCAACAAAATAATAGTTTACGGGTCATGCTTGTTTGCTTGTTTGCTTGTTTGTTTTGTACCACAATTCAAAAGCAATGTCATGATTTTCATAATTTTTAAATTTATTATTACTTTTGTCAATTTCAACTTGTTTCAGTGACAGCTGTTTTGTTTGTGATCCCCACGACTGCATGAATAAAAATGCAAGAAAGAAGGGTCCCCACAGAATGAAAAGGCCTGCAGCTGACCGCTAGAGATGTGTAGTCCTTCAGCTCCACCTGGAGGCAGCATCAGTCAGTATGTACTCTCAACCTCCTGCATTTGAATGGTCTTTAAAGCTGCTGTGTCACACAAAGCTGCAAAAAGTAGACTTGTGTTTTTTTTCTTTTTTTGTCATCAAAAAGCAGGAACAAGCTTTTCAGGGTAGCTGTTCTACTTCAGAAATCAGGTGGCAGAGGTAGATGGTACTGAGGACCAATGGAATGGATGGGTGTGCACTCACCCATGGCTGGACTGACCCTTAAGGGTGCCTTCATGAAAAAATAATAATTAACTATGGGCCCTTTGACTCTATTTCTGGTCGTCTCTGTGTATGTATTAGTAGCAGTTTTGTGGCAGTTTGTTTAACTTACAGTCCTTACAACTAGGCTTTATGTCAGGGCCCCTCCAGTGAATTGTGTGTGACATTCGGTGCATTTACATACACATACTGTCAGTAATAAGGTTACCCAGAGACATCAAGTAATGCACGCCTGCAGTGACCTGGTCCCTGTAAATCTGTATGTAAAATGCAGCAGGGCAGATTCCTTCCCTTCCCTTGACCTTTTTTTATTTGGAGCTGTGGCTTCCTTCATTTGAACTGCAGTGACAACACTTCCATTCCTGACCTTTTTTTTTCATTTTGTCTGAATGTGGCAGCGTGCGACTTAATTTAAAATATGCATTGTAATGATGTATCCTTTCACAGAGCTGCTCTCCTGTTGATCTCCCTGTCTGAGGTCGATTGTTGCAGATACACATGTGTACAAGTAAAAATGACATTTAAAGTGCTCACTGGGTCATCAGGTTTTCTAATCCACCGTGCCAATTACGAACACCAGGTTTCTCATTTACATGACATTTAAGAAATTAGTTTCCTGGAGACATGTGCATGTAAAGGTACTTATTAAGATCCCATCAGTGTGATTTAAAATGTGATTTAGGGGTGCCTACAGTGTTACCAAACACATTCTCACATAATTAAATTCCACAAACTGGTAGCTACACTGACATTAGACCCTTCAGGGCCCTTGAAGGTCTTTTGCCACTTTGCCTAGAGGGTAACTTTGTACGTATATGGGAATATATGTATGATATTGCAAATCTACCTTAAATTATATGTTTTATTTATTGTCTGTATTATCTTAATATCATAATATTAATTACTAAATTACATTCCACTGTAACCTCTAGAGCACACATGACACATACAGTTCAGAGTGTCTTTCTCTGACTGGATTTATTTTTTCTGTCAAGCTTTTTTGCTTTGTGTTAACCAATTCGGTACCTGAACACTCAAAAACAGCTCACTTCTCCAACAGGGCACCATGTGACCACTTCTCAGATAGCTGCACCAGTGCAGACATTATTAATCATTGTAGTCAAGCATACCAGGTATTCATACCATATAATTCCTGGCATCTGCTGCAGAGTTGGCGAGTTCTGCTGCACAGTCACTCAACATTTCCCGCGCACGCAGTCACAGCCCCCGGTTTGTGCTGCACGTGCTTTTTTTTTTTTTTTCAGTTTCTTGATGCAGCAGATGGTACAAGGTTCAGAGCAATAAAGATCATGACATTTCCAATAAATGATATTAAATTTAAGTGCATTATGCAGTAAATGAGTGGGCATGCATGAAGTGCTTAGCTTCTGCCATAACCACAGTTTGGTTTCAACCACAAGTGCGGTATCAGGTTGAATCATACACTGCTTGATGTACTTCATACAGTAGGTCTGCATTTGCATGTGTGCAGGACCTCGGTTGAACCTTTCTGTCCTCCAGCACTGTTCTCAGTGGGAGCATATCCCTGCCTTCTATTATCGAAGTCTCTCAGAACCTCTGACAGCATTCTTGAAGTGATATTTTCAGATGCTTCTCCCAGTACCCCTTCAGTGTGGCCTGTCTCAGCAGCATGATGTTGGGGATAACACCTGGGCCGCACTGCTTACCTCAGCTGTGCGTGACGGCTCCATCACCGGTGTTGCTGCCATTCTCTACTTTTCTACACTGAGTTTGCCTTTAATAATAGACAATAATAATATAATGTTTGATTTTGTTTCATTAGAATGTAATTCATACACTGTTGCTCAAGTTGAAATAATTTTTGTTTTCAGACACATTCCTCTTTTTATTTAGACACATCAGTTATCACTTCTGACCAGGTTCAGTGATTACATACTGAGTCCCAGTTACCAGGTGAAACAGATTCTGACTTCAGGATCTGACTGAAGAGTGGGACGTCCTGCCCATTGACACCATCAACAAGCTGGTGGACAGTATGCCACGATGTCTGAACGCATTGATCCGTGTCGGGGGTGGCCAGGCTCAATGTTAGTGACTGAGTGAAATCTGAAAGAGTAATATTGGACATTCTAATGCATGAAATCCCCTTGAAAATGTTTTTTACCGTTAAATTGACCAAGATTGAAAAATTGAAACAAAGCCCTTAATCCTATTGTTCAATACCCCCAATTTTGTTTTAGCCTGAATACACAGTTTGTAAAAGTTAATTGTGGTTTAATTTTTTACTGTGATATGCATTGTATGTATATTGCGATATCAGTAAAGTTTTGAGAAAATATACACGTCATCTATCAAAAAACAATCGCACAATCATTCCATGAGAAGAGGTTAAAAAATATATATTTTATTCCAACTTTATGGGCAACAGTGTATTTAATTTAGTTTGTCCTCCCACAAAGCAAGAGAGAGAGGAAAAGAGAGGATGCTGCCCTTCACCTACTGTTCTGTTAACTTAGACTTGAGTTCAAGCTTGGTGTGAAGTCTCTGGTTTCTGAACAGCTTTTCTAACAAACTGGAAATGTTTTGCATTAAATTGGAGTCCATACTGTATGGGCAGTACAATTAAAGGGTTAAATAGAGGTGAAGTGAAGTTCTTAGTAGAATTAGGACAGGTAGTTTAGACTTCAAAGGAGCTGTTTCGTTTTCCGTCATCATATGTTTTCGATTCTCTTCAGCTTTTGAGATGACTCATACTCAGATTTGTTATTTTGGAGGGAATTTGTATAATTCAAATGATGTAGTCTGCCTGTGAATTCGCGCCATGTCTCCAGCCTGAATTGCTGACTTGCAGAGCAGCAGATTCTGCAGCAGTTCGGGTCAGAAAGCTCACTGTCCTCCCACAGAGCACCAGAAATACGATCCCCGCTGGGAGTCCCCCTGAAACTGACATTTGGGTTATTATGCCACGGAATAAGTGGAATGAACGATTCTGTCCTAAAGCAAAGTGAAGAGTCAAGCCTTGAATCTGTAATGTCATAATGATCTACAGCATGGAGCCACTCTGTTGGCAGTGAATAGAAGGCTGACTTTGTGAATCAGAACCCCCCCTCGCCCTCCCCCTCCTACTTATTCTGAGAAAGTCATCCTGATTTCTGCCACTGTGACCTTTCTACCTTTGAATTTGTTATATTGATGTAAAACTCTGCAGAGAATAAATTGTAAGATTAAGGAACATGGCAAATCACTCCTTGTTTCCAGCAATGGAGGTAGTGTATTTTACACTCTGTCCTATAGCTTCATATTTTACACCTCCATTTCTCTTCTATTGTCTTTTAAGTTCTATGAAGGATCCCTGCGGGCCAAAAAAAAGTAAGACTGAATGCCTTTCCATTCCCTTCTCATCACTGATTAACAGAGCTCTTGGTATGAAAACTGGCAAGCTGTTTTATATCCGTCTTTCTTGGCCTGAATGGAGTGATCATCATAGCCTTCATCGAAATCAGGCCCCATTCAACTCAGAATTACACATAAGAAGTACCCAGCACTCTTTTGAAACAGCACTTACAGGGTGCGAAGGGAATTGTGCGGAATAATTTTGGAGCAAATCTAATTTTTCTCCTTGTATGTATGTAGGTACAATGCTTATGAAAATGTCATTTCAAATTGAAGGCACGCTAACGGAGCTCTGCTGTGTTACTTGTTTTGTGTCGCAGCAATGGGAAACAACTCAAGAGCGCTTCCTTCAAAAGGGACCAATAGAAATATATCGCCACTGGATGTCAATGTGATCCCAAAGCCCTTTGGTTCACAATCACACACACTGGAGATTTTGGGCCTCCGCCTGCAGCTCCATGAAGTCCCTGGCAGCTGTGGGGAGCCAATGGAGCTGTTATCATGGAATCGGAATAAAGTCTGTGGAGTGGCAGCTGGGCTTCTTGGGGTCTTACCAATAATCACAGGAAACTACAGTCAAATTACAAAAATAGGAATGGGATGATGCTAAAGGAGTCAAAAATTTCAGACAGTGAGAGTCAGATTCACAATAAAGGCTTGATGAAACCATTTTTTTAAGCTGCATTAAGGACATTTTTGGTCACTTGGGATCACTGCAACAAGCTCGAAATGGTACTAACACATCATCATCGTATACAGTTAATATTGCTTAGTCAAAAGAGGCATATTTAAACATTAAGCAGATGCAGAGGTGCGATAGCATCCAACTGCAATTAGGATTCTTAGCACTCCACAAATTTACATTCAGTCCGACACTCACTCTGCTCTTCGACTGTCTTTATATCTCATTCAGTTAGCCAGCTGCTAACTGTTTCTGTTGGCTATTTGGTGCTGGCCAGGTAGTGTGGGGTACAGTTTTAGAGCTTTTTGTTGCAATATCGATGAGAGCCATGAGATTCAATCAGACAGTAAGGTCACAGGAAGTAAAACCATACCCTAAAAACTCCACAGAGCTGAGGGGATCGGAGAAACTCTCAGACAGTTTCTTACTACCAGTGACCATCTTTACATCACACATAGTCATTTGATCCATTGTCAATGAAAAAATATTGACTTGAGTAGCTTTAAAGTTTCGAAATGGCGTATTGCTTGGTTCAACTTGTTTTTTGGGATTCTGAAATATCCACAGACTTTGCTCTTAATGGATTTCATTTTAATTACTTTCCACAGAAGAAATAGCATGACTAAAAATGTTGACACCGTGTAATAATTTCAACACAACATTGTCATACTATCTTTCTTTGCGCTTACAGACACATCCAGATCCATACAGATGTCCTGATAGTCCACCCATGTGAGGAAATCCCACTGGGATGTTCCTGCTGATACTCACCAAGTTGCCAGTGTGTGTCCTGAGGGGTGTACGAAGCTAAATGACTGCATTAGCATGAATTTTGAGCCTAAAGCCAGCGTTTCCAATGTCACAAAGGTGGCTCTCTTTAAACCTGCTAGACTACCATGGTAACTGATGCTGCACCAGAGGAAGTGGTTGATTATGGTGACATATTGTATACGCATGCAGCTTCTTCCATCTTACATAATCTTGATTCAGTGTATCATGCATCTTTACAATTCATTACAAATGCAAAGTCCCTCTCTCACTGCTGCATTCTTTACGACCTGATAGGTTGGACATCACTGACTATTCACAGGCAACAGCACTGGTACACTTTCATTTATAAAGCAATACTTCCAGCCTACCTTTGCAACCTTCTCTTTGTCAACTCTGTTAGTTACCAGCTATGCTCCTCCAAGTGGTTACTTTTCAATGTACCCCAGGTTTTAAATGATTTGGGGAAAACTGCATTTTCCTACTATGCCCCATGGGCTTGGAATAATCTAAAGAAAGATCTTAGATTAGAAACATTCATAGCAATTAATAACTTTAAGGGCATCATAACGAATGTGGTGCTGGAGACACGTGATTGCTTTTCTTGAGAGGTCTACCAAGTTTTAATAGTTGATCTTGTTGTTTTATTTGTATTTGTTGCATCTTAGTAAGATGTGATTGGCTGCTACCTTGGCCAGGTCTCTCTTGTAAAAGAGATTTTGAATCTCAATGAGACTTCCTGGTTAAATAAAGGTTAAAAAAAAAAAAATAAAAAAAAAGTTGTGTTCAGACATCAGGATTTAAATCAGCTGTAAGAAGTACCACCCTTTTATCAATTCTTTTCCTGACAATTCTCTCCATGTGATACGGAGACATACATTCAGTTGGTGATTCAAAGAAAATGCATAAATATGTTTTTATGTTTGGTTTTGATTTGCTGCCAAGTCGGTTTTACACTATTGGTAACGCAGCTAAGATTAGAAAATTGATTAGTCTACTGGTATGTAATTGGAGAATATCTAATAAATGACATTAATTTAAATTTAATTTGGCCATAAACTAAAGTGATTTCCACATGTGCTTCATTATGAGACAGTGTCAGACCTAAATGTACTTCCTTAGTGTCATGTTGAAATGTACAACTGCCATGTTAGAAATAAGCAGCAGGTAAAATAAATATACTAACCTGCATCATTAGTAGTTTTTGACCAGCATTTCTGTCTTGTATCATTTGCAGTAGCAATGCTTTTCACAGTAATACATTTTTATTTTCGTCACAGTTCTCGATTACAGCAACTTGCTGCTGTTGACTGAAGTAAGTGGCATGAATGATGCATCAAACGTTCCCTTTTATGGGAACACACAGAGTCTGATGAAGAAAACCAGGTTGGCAAAGACAGTTGACAGCCATCGTTGTGATACTCATTATCTCTGATGAGGTTTTAGCTTTTGTTGAGGCAGCTAACATGAAGGAAACCTTGCTGTGTCAAAGGTGCTCTGTAGTAAACACCTCTGGCCTTAAGCTGGAGCAGGATTCTCATTATGTAGCATGTCAGCATTGCATTGTCAAAAAAATGAGAACTGCTTCAGTTGTATTGCGGTGGAAGCAGAACTCTCTGAGACATGCAGCCTTTTCATTCAGAATTTGTGTAAACTGAGCCTTAAAATGTCATGTAAAATACAACATACTTTTTGATGATTACAATAAATACGTTGTTAACTGCAGTAATTTGCCAAATATTTATATTAAGGATTTGTATCATTTCACTCTCCGGGTTCTCCGGCTTCCTCCCACACAGTCCAAAAACATGTTGAGGTTAATTGGTGATTCTAAATTGTCTGTAGGTATGAATGTGAGTGTCCTTGGTTGTCTGTCTCTAAGTGTGGCCCTGTGACAGACTGGTGACCTGTCCAGGGTGTCCCCTGCCTTCACCCTGAGTCGGCTGGGATAGACTCCAGCCCCCCGTGACCCTAGTGAGGATTAAGTGGTGTATAGATAATGGATGGATGGATTGATGGATGGATTCACCATCAGCTTCCCAGCAATACCTGAGATGACAGCTCAGCCCTTTAATTGATGTGATTTTAGTAATGTAATCTAGTTTTACTTTTTCTTTTAACTGAATGTAATTGTATCTGTAAACACATGCTAAAATGAAAGTGTGACTCAGTCATCACAACTCCTGGTTTCTTTTTGAGCACCTTCATCTTTGTGTTTTTGTGCAGTAACAAACACTTTTTTTTCTGCTTCATCCCTCTCATGCTTGCACCTGAGCTCTGGAGCCTTATTTCCAGTTCTTGGGCTCTTGTATATCTCTGAGTGTATATTACAAAAAGGGTCTCTAGCTGAGGTCACTGTTTTCAGAATGGGGTTTGTTTATAGAGAGGGCTTACCTGTGAGGAAGGAGAATCTCTGACATCTTTGTTCTCAGTCGCTTTTTGTCTTCATGCTGTTGAGTCTCATAGTGGTAGTTCATGAGAACAGCAGTAAAACAGCAAATATTATGGTTTGTAACAATTAAAAAACTTTTGTCGTTGTGGTGAAAGACAGCTATGTAAGTGATATTATTACTTCCAAACACCATTTGTACATAAAATATGGACGTAGCCTCCAGGTTTGACAATTCCAGCCAATGTGGAAGTGACTTAAACCTTAATTCTTTCTAACAGACAGCAGGGGGCAACTCCTCTGGTTGCAAAACAAAGTCTGATTGTATAGAAGTTCAAGAGGGATTCCCCTAACTTGTCACCTGATATGGTACATCAATAAACCTGTTCCGAATGAGTTTATGGTCTTGATCGCTACTTTCAAGTCTCCTTCAATAGAGTGTGATGTTTGTTTTGTCAGTTATGGTCCCATTTAGAGGAACAACAAAGTCTGATATGTTTTAGTACTTTGTGACTGATGTAGCAATAGTAGTGCCGTGCGTAGTGTTCTCAGGCTCCTCAGTCAGACCCACACCTCACTTCTCATTTCAAAAGACTAAGGTGCCGACGGCCAAATTCAAAATTCAAGGCTTCAGAATAGTAATCCACAAACCAATGGGTGATGCAATGGTGGCTCCATCCATCTTTAATCTACAGTTGATGTCGTGTTAGGACTAATGCTTTACAAAGTAACTTGAGTAGTCATTTTGCAATTCAAGTATTTTTTTTTTTTTTTTTACTTTTACAAATAAACAAACCACTAAATTTGAAAAAAAAAAGTATCATATTTTCCATGTTCCTTTCCATGACAAAAATACACAAAAAAGGCAGAGGCAGCTGTCAGTAACACTGCATGTATCTGGCCAGTTTGCTGTCAGGTGCCATCTGTCACGCACACTCACTTTCTATTCACCTAAAACAATCAAGTTTTTTCATTACTGTATTGGTCAATTGCAAAAAAAACAAACAAACCCAAAACAAACAAACAAACAAACAAAAAAACACATGCATGAATTTTATGCATTGAGTCTGACCCTCTTGAATTTCTGTTTTCTCGGAATAAAACCAAAAAAATGACAGGGTTTATTGTGTCTGCCATTTCTGTTATTAGCAACATACAGACTGTGGGTCACAGAGCAGGTTATTCAATGAGACAGAGACAATGTCACTGTTTAATTAGGGTGAATATGCAAAACAAAACAAACAAGCAAACAAAAAAACAGACTTTGGACCAAACATTTGTCCTGGATGAAGATCCTGTGAACTTTTGATTCATTTAAAAATCACATTTATTTATTTATTTATTTCACAAATAAATATGCTTAGTGGGAAATTCTTCATATCTGGCACAAACATTTACTTGGACTCGAGGATGAACTGTTTAGATTTTGGTGGTCACTACGAACTCAGAAAACACACTTTACACCATAACTCAAATATTCATATGTTAATTATATAGAAGTTCCACTCAAATGTCTCATAGGATGAAATGATGAAGTAATGACATTTTATTGCCAAAAGGTCAAAGGTTAAGTCGGACATGGGTGTGAACGGAAACTTAATCAGTCCCTCCCAGCTGAGATGTGAGTGGAGGAGGCAGGAAAGATACGAGAGGAGAGAGGAGTCGAGGCAACAGGCGGTTAACAGAACGAGATATTCTTGTTTCAGAGTCGTCGTTCTAAAGCGTCATTAATTAAGTATGCTGGATATGCTGCATCATCTGGCTTGTTGTAGCCAATGATCTCTGGCAAATGGGCAGAACAGTGTTCATGAAAATGTATTTACCTACAACGCAACTGAAAACGTGGCACAATGTGACAAGAATAGACTATATCTTATGTGCGACTTCTCATTTCTCCAACTCTCTACAACCAGCAAGGAGAGTGCAGAGGTGGTAAGAGCCTCGAATCCACAATACTAGTAGGACCATGTTGGAATAAACACTGTATGCTACTGAAATCTGACAGCTCATGAAATCCATTTGTTTTCACTTAACTGACTGTGATATTAGTGAACCTCTGCAGTAAACACATAAAATTGTACCATCAAGCATCAGCATTGTTACACAGCTGCCTGCTGACTAAAGACAAAAATGTCAAGTGAATAATTAAAATGTTTCTGTTTGAGGACTTGAGTGAAAGTAAGATGTGGTTACACTTCAGCAGAGGGGCTCTGATCCTTGTTGCATCTTTGATTTCATGTCTCAGTTTTACATACGAGGTGTGGGTTTACTGAATTCATGCTTTGAAAGCTACATTTGGTTTCGATGGCAAGTTTAATTTGCATGAAATGTTTGTAGGACTGTGACTTTTTAGATGTGTTTGGATTCTGTAGCTCTGACTTCACACCAGCTCAGAGCAGAAGTAATGAATCTTATGCATTCGCATTTTCCTTAACTGTTGTGATACACTTAAATAACTCAGGAAAATGGTTTCCAAAATGACACTACTTACCATTAAAGACTGGATGACATGTCTACAGGTTTCTGTTTGATACATATGCATTTTCTACTTGAGGAACACTTTGTATTGCAAAGGCAGAGCTCTGCTGCAGCCACAGACTTATTTTTCAAAGTCAAACACATTTGTATTTCATGTAATAAAATATAATATGGTCACTGAGCAGCCGAGCTCTTGGGACTGTAATAGATACCTACCTTCAAATCACCTTTCCTGAGTGGTAATTTGGCTGCTAGCGACAGAATGCTTAATAATGTTCTCAGTGAGCATTAGTTTGATGCATGGGAGTCAGAAAGCTGATTTGTTACAGCAGAGGTATCATTTAGCTGAATGTTTCTGTGACACCTCTATTAAAGGCTCTGGCTTTGAGTACACACCGTAGGGCCGGGATCTGAACTGACGGACACGGTAGGCCCATCAACATTCATAATGGTAATGGGAGAAAAGGACAATCGTCGTGAGAGTAAATGAACAGCGAGCGCAACACACTGCTCAACTAGCTGAATGAAGAATGAAGGAGAAAATGAGGCGGCAAACTGCTGACATGATTGGCAAGGGAAGTCAGGGCAGCCCACGAGGCCGCATTAATGCTGGGATGAAGCATATGTTTGCCAGTTTGGCTTTACCTGCAGGACCAGTGAGAGGTAAGGAATGTCCACTGAGTGAAACAGGGCTCTGGAGAGGAGCATTCACCCATCACCCATCCTTTGATATGTGCATGAAGTGCTAATGTGTGTGCGCTCAGCAGGGTGCTCCATGTCCACCCACTGAGCCATTGTCACCACATGCTACAGGTGCTATCAGGACTGAGGGTGCACGGAGCTGAACAGAGGCGTCCTTTGTTCTGTGTTGCACTGCAGGTGTCTTGTGGCTTCCAGTGTTGCTGCTGGTAAACAACACTGTGGTCACCGAGAGGCAAATAAAAGCACTTCCATGTAGAAGTTCTTTGGCTTATTTGGCATGGCAGCGTCAACCGGTTTGATCGGTTACCATGGTATTTTGAACAGATATCAACAGTTGGCAAAGCAAGACGCCTGCTCTGCTGACTGGGGAATCCCATGAGCTCTCCTGCGACTCTACCACTGCCGACATGTTTGGCTTTTAGTGAAATGTCTCAGCACCTATTGGATAGATAGCCGTGAAATCTGTTCTACATACAGGTGCATTCAACCAAGTTGAATGGTCTTGAATAGGATATATTCATTATACATTAATATTTCAAGCTTTTTTAGTTTTATCCAGTATTGCAAAGCCAGTATCTCAAATTATTAGAATATTTCCTACCATTAATCAAAGAAAGGTTCTACAATACAAACATGTCAAAAATTGAAGGGCAAGAACGAACTCGAACACTATTTTTTCAAACCACCATCGAAGATTAAGTCCAAAAAATGAGAACATCATCAAGGCTGTGATAACAAACTAAGATCAAGTGTGTCCAAGGTAAAGAATAAGCTGATTTATTTTTATTTTTAGCCAATCAGGAAATTAAGTGCAACAATTTCGCTAATCAATCATGAATCATATTTGAGGAAAAAAAGTTGCTTCTCAAATATTTTCAGATTTTAAAGTGAACTAAATATCTTTTTTGGCAGTTGGTCAAAAGAAACAGGGCATTTGAAGACGTCACCATTCTCTGGAAACTTTTTTTTTTTTTTTTTAAATTTAAAGTCAACTGACGTAGAAATGAGTTAGATGTCGAAACAAATTGGAATTGTAGCTCTACATTGGCCAACTGCCGACTTTGACCTTAGCGGATATTGTGACATGTCATACCAGGAAAATTGCAGGTGGAGTTAAGAACATGAATAACAACTGCATTCCATTTAATTACATCAGCATTGTAACTTACTGAGACGCTAGAACAGAACAAATCATCTTTAAAGGTAGTGGAGCTGGATGATTCTGCAATAAGTTATGATTCTTGACACAAAAATGGTTACAGTTTTGTGGGAAATGACTTTGCCTGCATGGTGTTAGTGATGATTCACAGATTGCCAACATTAGACATATGGACAGTGTTTGTGTGTAATCACGTATTGCTGCCTCAAACTGACAACGCATCCTTTACTGCCTATATTGCTTAGTCATCTTCTATCATTGCAAGTGTTGTGGTTCATAGTCCACTAACAAATGTGTAGCCCAGTGATCTAACCAGCACACAGGCTTAACGTCAGTGCAGCAGGGAATTTAAATCATATTCAAGGCAAGTGTGGCATTTTTACGTCAGTACACAGAAAGTTTCCTACATTATTTTACTCCTGGTTAACTGAAAACACACACACAAACAATGAAGAAAAAGAAAACAAGAGAACAGCGAGAGTGCTTCATTTTTATTGTTTTCTTTTTGCATGCTAGGTTTTACTAAAATAAAGCAATCGCCTGGCAAAAAGTACAGGACCTGAAAGTGACGGAAAGCAACAGATAAAGAATATTAAAGAAATGTATAAGGAAGCCCTGTGTAACATTGTAATAAACCTATCTATAAAGCAGACAAGTACAAGGGAACCCAGTGTGTGGTTTGGTTAGCATCTAAGGTGTGCCTGTTATAATCAGGAATATGACAGAAGTGTAACAATAAACCAGAAGCACAACACACACACACAGAGGATTTAATAACAAACAAAGGACATCTCTCGATCAGGCGACTAGAGCCAGTCAAACCATGGTCACGACAACATTGTCAATCAGCAGGGACAGTTGAGCAGAAAACATTGTTTTTAAATAAAATCACAACCTGCAATCTGATATAACTTAATATACTACACAAATCCCTGAACATTTTATTAAAAGCTTCACGTTTTGATGCTCGGTAATCAGTGCGATCATGAAGACATGCATTCCTGAGATCAGACAGTTACATTTTGATGAATATATCTGAAGGAACATAATGGTCAACAAGAACATCAGAGCTACCATGAAACGATCAACCTGTCCTGAGATGTAGATGCAGTAAAAAGCCGTCTTTGTACACTACGTGGAGTGTACAAGACAGCAAACACTTTATGAACAAGTTACTTCGCAGTGCTCCATGTAGCTGAAAGAAATAAATCACTTTCAGACAGACAAGAAAACAGCTAAATGTAAGCTGTCATTATGGAGTGTGAGGTCATGTGAGGTTGTACTCAAGCAAAGTCTGACTTTGCAGCCTGCTTTTCCCATCACAGCTGACCAGTACAGTAACATGACGTAACTGAAACAGCTTCAGTAAAATACACACTTCATTTGTGTGGTTAAGCCGTTTTTTTTGGTTTTTTTTGTTCCCCAGGCAGAGTAGATAAACCACTCGCCATAAGGCCACCATGGTCATAGTCTTTTGTTTCGCTTCGACTAGGACAGGACATCGAAGTTTTTAAGATGCTACAGGGACTTCATGGCATAATTGACATTCATGAGACAACATCACTTGTGTTTCCTCCTTTGTAAAAACTTTTTGTTTGGCAGAATAGACTCCAGCTAAAACATCACCCTGAGCGGTAGCTTTGTGAGTTGCTGGTGCAACAGATACACAAGCTAACCCCCCAACAGGGCATTAAAACCACATGTGACATTCAAGAGGCAACACTATTGATGCTGCTCATGCCAAGAGCACTTTAGATGGTATTCTTGTGCTATTCCAAGTAGTAGCTTTCAGCAACAACAAACTCACACCTTAAGTGGTATTCATTGGGCGACAAGTTTTCAAAAGGATTTCCTTGAACAATTCCGCCATCTTTAAGACTTACAAAAGTATTCACCATTTTGAACAGCACGCTCCTTGATAATCTCAGCTGTTCGCCTTTGATTAATGTCAAGCAAAACTTTCAGGAGCTCATTTAAATTGGCTTCTCTGCCCACTTTTTCTATCCAAATATTCAGCAATTCGTGAATCATCTCCTCATGGGAAAGGGTCTCTCTGCTTTTGATCACATTGTCGCTAATCCCAAGGTGACGGAAGAACTTCTTGCACTGGTCCACGGCTACTTCTTCAAATAACTCAAAGCAACTCCTGAGAGACTCTTCACCTGCAAACAAAGATAAAGACCTTCAATTCAAGCAGGCTTCACTCTGGCATTTAATCTCCATTGTAGTGCTCACATTTATTGTGAACATTTAGAACTTGTCTATGAGTTTGACTGTGTGGACTCAGTTGAAAAGCAGTGCTACAAGTCAAGTGTTTAGACCTTGCTGTTCTTAACAAAAGTGTACCAAAGTGTCAAACTCATACATATATATTTGAATTTTAGAGAGAAAGATTGAAAATAAAAACACTTTACCATTCACAGGGACAAGCTCGGGAAACTGCCTATCTTCCTAAATAAAAAGAACGGAAAAAAAAAAAAAAAAAACATCCATTAATATCAAAATCTTTACAAGTCATATATTGTGAACCCTGGTGAAGCCCATTCATTCCTTATTCACTTGGCAGTTCAGTGAGCTGAATTGTAAAGCATTTGTTTGCCAAACAGATTTCTCAAAATGCAGCGATGTATGTTCCAGTGTGTGTGTGTGGATGGAAATTAAAGCAAGTAACATCTGATATTCAAGCTGTGATAAGCAACATTCTCTGTTAATGTTAATCTTTTACTGCTGCAGCAGGGAACATGTGAGTCATCAGCTTCTGCTTCCAATAATATTATCACAGCTCTGGACAACACAGTGACAGTAGCCTGCCACAGTTTGACGCTGAATACAGCAAATCAAATGTCTGATAATTCATTGTTTTCTAAAGCCGAGTGTCCCTGGCTTCTAACAGTGCAGGTCAGTGTTGCAAACTCAACTCCAGTGGGGAATTTTGGTTTCAAGACAGACAGGAAAGACTGGAGTGTGTGCTGAGAAAGTAACAAGTCTCACTGCTGTTACAGTAAATAATCAGTGAGTCACTGGGAGTGGTCAATATGTATAGCACTATAACTCTGTGCTGCTGGAGGACAGTGGAAATCTTAACCTCTTAGAAATCTTAAACATTTTTGAATAGCAAATTTTATCCACAACTCAAACTTTGTGGAATTATATGTGTCGCTGAAAGATCCTAGTATACTGTGAAAATGCACGAGTAACACTTTGACAAGACAGCTGTATTGAACATGATCCCTGCACTTTGTCATGTAAAGACTGAAGTGATAAAAGTGGAGAAGAGGAACAGTCAAATCAGTGTAACCAGGCAGCTGAGGGTGTCTGCGCAGTTAAGGTGGCAAAGCATTCCTTAGCAGGAGCAAACAAGGAATAAGCAGCCGAGAAGAAGAGAAGCAGGGACAGAGGGGAGGATGGAAGCAGGGGTGAAGATGAGCTGCTGCTGCTCTCACCCTCCTGTTGGGCTGCCCGGGGCTCTTGGGGCTGGCTTGGGAAGATGCGGGGAAGGCAGAGTAGGACGGGCCGTTTAGACTGTGCTGCGAGTTACTGGCTGAGCTGTTGAGGCTTTCACACAGCATTTTACGCTCATCCTCCACACCGACTGGGGATTTGGCTCTCACCAGTTGCCGGGACAGGCTAAGATTTGTGTTGCTTGGCCTTCGGGTTTCTCCGTCCCTGCATCCTTCAGTGGGATCGGTGTCTGTATAATGCTGGGAAGCACAGGACAAACAAACAGGCGTCCTTTAGATGTAAGAATCATGTTTATCAGGTAAGGGGTGTTGTATTCATCTTTTTTTTCCTTTGACTGAAAATATCCATTACATTTAAATAAACAATTTGCAATCAGCTTAGCTTCCTGCTTCACTCCTGTTCATATTAATCCTGCAGTAATGCCAAAAATAATAGTGACTCACCAGACCAGCTTTCATCCCACCAGGTCTCTGAGATTCTAAGGAAAGGATGTGAACAGAGGATTGTGTCATTTTAAGAATATACCCATACGAGCAGCTATTTAACTTTTGTATGATCTAATTAATCATTCATGCTTTTTGTTTCAATTACAGCTATGCTGAATACCATAGGCCAGAAAAATACTGCTGCTCTTTATGAGCTCTAACATTCATTGCAGGACCTCTGGCCACACCAATCAGCAGTGTCACTGGGGTTTTCATCAGTCAGAAACAAAACCTGACTAACACAGTGCCACATTTTGCTGTCCTGAGCACAGTTACCCACAGCTATGGTAAATGGCAGATTCTGGGAAGGCGGGGGAGACATCTTTACATGGCACAGTCCAAGTGGGAGGGTATTTACTACACCAACCAACAACTGACAGCAGGAAACTTTCAAGTTGGGCCTGAATGATAACGGCATACGCCCATACAGACTGCGCTTTAACAAGTTTACTATGTGAGCCTCCCCTGATAATTACATTATAATCAAATACACCTCATTCTACCTTTGTCAACAATAATTTTTAGTGCCTCATCTGCTGCAACACCTGCTGCTGTGAGCTCATCAACTCAAACCTTTAACGTCATATGTGCCACTGCAATCCAGTTTTGCAGCATTCTGTGCCATACTTCCACAGAAAAACAGGCAGTATGCCAGTAAACTTGTGTGGGGCAATGCCATGTGTGTCAGAGACACAAACGTGATGCACTATAACCATTCATTACTTTTTCATCATCAATCTTTCTGCACAGAGCTAGTGTCTGTTTATTATGGTATGCAGATCAAATAGGTACAGTCCCACTGGTCTAGCCAGAATCCATTGCAGATAATAGAAGGCATATTTTAAAGGGAAAGTTCTGCCTGGAAAACATATTTGTTGTTTAGTTAAACCATGCCAGTCTTGTTAGTCTCATACAAGGTTGTCAAATGCAAATGAAAGCCAGAGCTTCAAGGACTATATGAAGATGTAGCAGCTCTGGATGTACAAGCAACAAGGAGCATGTCAGGTAATTCAGTATCACCTGAGTGCATCTATTTCTGGTGCAAAGAAAAATCAAGTGCAAGTTCTCCACAACACTGAGGCATATTAACACCAGTCAAAGCAATAACAAGCACAGGAGGTGTTTTTTTTTTTCTTTTTACAGATATGAGGCCAAATTAATAGAAAACACATCTACCTAAGGTGCTTGAGAGTTGCTGTATGTGCAGTGTTTAAAAATGTAACTTACTATGTGAGCTGAAATACTTTGCTGCAATAATTTGAATAAGTGTTGCCTGAGTAATGTTAAGGTAATAAATGCCAAACATTTCTCAGCTTACACTGTCAAGTTGGGATGATTTGCCACTTTACTTTGTCTTATAAGACAATTTCTAAGTGTTGGAATTAAGTTGGAACAATTTTCACAATTTACTGACATTTTATATTCAAAAATTATTTATCAAAAAAATAACATATTATCAAATAATGACAATAATAAGCTTCTATGCTGCAAATAAAATATCAATATCAAAATATGTGGCCTGTGTGCAGCTGCACTCCAAAAACCTCCAGCTAACACAGGGCAAAAAGTGAAGGACACCAGTCACCAGTCTGTCAGGGCCGACCCAACTCCAATGAAAATTTTAAGTAGGAAAATACACCTAATGTCTCAGGTGTGGCCAGATGTGCAGCATGCACTTTACTGTGTTATGTAATTCAGTTTGTTTTCTATTCAGACCAAAAATGTTTTCGGGACTTCAAATGAACAACATTTATTAATAGATTCATCAGAACCCAGGAAGGTGTGCACCTACATTCCCAGTGTCTTTGGACTCTTTACTTAACAAGAACATCATTAGATGTAAAGCTAAAGTCCCATAATGACACTTCAGTACCTACTATTGAAGAATGTGAACTTCTTAGGCAAGACGCGCAGTTCCACAGCACAGAAATGAAAATGTGTTGTGTCATACCATGTGCCTTCATCCCCTTTATAAAAATCTAATCCTCTGTCAGGTCTTAATTTCCTGACTGCACCTGTTGATGTTTTGATGTGTTCCGAGTGACAGAAATTCAACATATTCTTTAAAAAATAAAAAGCATACATTTTGGGAAGATTGTTTTAAAATGTTTCCAAATAAAGTCTTAAATGTTCGTCACATTTCTTCGCACTTAATTTCTTGCTTTCATGTAAAAAATTCTTGCAATAAAGATATGCAAACTGTACGCAGTGGTTGTGCATTTGACAAGATGTTTTGTTGTGTATTGTATTGTCTTAATTCCACCTACCTTGTTTTCTACGCCTCCACTTGTATGTAGCAAATATTATTACGCCAACTAACAAAACAGCACCCACGACAATGATCGCAATCACCCAAGCCTTGCCTGAAAAACAAAACAAACAAACAAACAAGCATAATGGTCTACCATCAGCACCACATTACAGATATAATATGAATAACATGTTGAACAGTTTACAGTTTAAGTAAATCTGTCTACAGGGTACTATTGGCCATAAATTTTACACTTTGTTTCTTTTTGGGTGTCGCAGCTTCACATGCGTAAAGTCAGACACTTAATAACAAAAGACATAATGCAGCATTTACATACATGTTTCTACAGTAACCAGGTGACACCAGCTTTCAGAGTACTGTACCTGAGGAAGAGTCAGATTTGGCTTGGATTTTCTTGCACTCTGTGTTGCTGGTTGAAGTGCAGTTCCTCACTGTCTCTTCATCTTTTTTACATCTAGTTTAAAGGCAGATGAATTGAAAGCATGAAAGAATTCAAGTTAGCAAGGCTGTCACAGAAATAGTCATCAATTGAGAAATGAGTGTCACATAAAGGAATGGTCTCCCATCACTCACTTTGAATGAAGTGTTCTCAGTTTGGCTGGCACACACTCACCTTGAACACTTCTTGCATACTTCACATGCTTGGTCAGGATCACAAAATCTCCCTGATTTGCACCGACATTCTGTATCTTGTGTGTGAGTACACGACCTTACAATTTCCTGATCTGAGAGAGTAACATGAAAAAGACCTTGTTAAGTCTGAATTTATGCTCAGAGTACTCTGAAAAGGTTGAATATTGATTTTTTTTTCCTTCTACAGT
The DNA here is from genome assembly GCF_000690725.1 of Stegastes partitus. Taxonomy (NCBI): domain Eukaryota; kingdom Metazoa; phylum Chordata; class Actinopteri; family Pomacentridae; genus Stegastes; species Stegastes partitus. The sequence goes on from NW_007577815.1 coordinate 575,143, forward strand.
CATTGGAATTGATAGTGGAAAAGCATCAGACAGAATTACCTGAGCGGCACAGTGTGCACTTGAAGCACTGTTTCAGCCCATTGGCATGCTCGATGAATGTCCCAAAGTCGCATTCCTCACATTTCCCCTTCTCTCCTGCTTTGGTGCAGGGTGATTCCACATGTGTACCTAACACACCCAAGAAATAGAGCACAAAGTGTCTTTATACACATATTTAATTGAGCCTTCAACTAAGCCTGTCACTCTAGCTAAATAATAACCACTCAGACTGCTTCATAGGGCCTGTGATGGATTTCTGGTTCAAGCTGGTCACAGAACTTCAGTCTCTGTGGACTAAATCAAGTGTGGCTCCATGTGGCTTACCAGCTGGACAGTTTAAACAGCAGATGTTGCCATGCGGGTACTCCAGGTTGTCTCTGCAAGAGAGGTCCTGCTGTGTCCTGCTGTCTCTCAAGTCAAGGCCAGACTGTGGATATGACCTCGTGGATTTTGGGAGCCAGATCAATACAGAAAAAACCTTTTGGAAAAAAGATGAGGGCAGTCAGTGTGTAAAATGTTCTTCGTTGTAGAATCAGTTTCAGTGAGCACTTTTGTAACTGAAAACTTAACAAGTAGACCAATTAGTAAGAAAAAATAAAATCATTTTGGTAACATTTTTAAGCAAAATATATCTTTAGGGCCTTCGCCCTATGTCAGCTGGGATAGGCTCCAGCTCTCTGCAACCCTAGTGAGGATAAAGCGGTGTGTACATAATGGATGGATATCTTTAAAGGTTTTCAGTCTAGGACTAGGCTTAACTCCTGTCTGGGGAATTGAACAATCGCCAGTTTTCTTAAATTCTTTTGGGATTTTAGAATGTTGGCCAGGACAAAACAAGACATGTACATATGCGAAAATCTGCTTTTGTAAATAAAAATGGGTTATGTCTTCTGTTTTATTGTCTTTCATCAAATATATGGAATTTTATATACCAAATGATTATTCACAAAAAAACACTGGCAGACGAAAGGATACTGACAATAATCACAAGTGTTGTAACATTATTTTACCTTTATTGAAAAGGTGCAGCTCTTGCGATCTAGATATTGCACTTACTGATTTTGATCATCTTTCAATAATTGTTGAGTTCTAGTTTTGAATTCTGAAAACTGAAAACATCCCCTTGGAGTTTGGGAGACTGTTGACAGTTTAAAGAGCTCAATGAATCAACTGAGAAAATAATCAGCAAACTAACAAAAAATATTTTCCTATTTGCAATGATATTATATGACACAAAAACTTGCAAAGCAATACCATTTACATATAAAGAGCTACCAAGAGCCTTCATTAGTGAGAATTTAACATTTTATTAGCATAGCAGGTGCTGAGTTTTTTTTTTTAATCTTCCTGTGTGTCAAACATTTATATTTGTGTAACTGATAACCAACTCCTTTGACGGCAGCCTCAAGTTCTTTGGCTCTGCTCATAGGAAATACTTACCTAGAGCTGTCATACTCCAAATAAAGAAAACAAAAAAGACAGACGCTTCCTTATATGATTGAGATAACGCAACAATTCACAAGGCTTGGCTCTCTAATGAAAAAACTTACTCCTGTTCAGGCCACTAGCTGGCAAACAAAGTCAGAGTTGAGCAAGTGAAGGGGATTTCCTTCAGATGAGCTCAAAGTCCATCTGCAGAACACAGAAGCAACTAAAGTGGTGAGCTGGTGAAGTTGATGCATGAATGTAGTTTTAAACTCACACAGAGCCATTTCTTGCCACATGCGGACATGCCAGTGCATAGGGCCCCTAAATCACCAGGGTGGCCCCATAGCTGCATGTTCAGTCTCATCTGAGGAGAATTAAAACTAGCCATCTTTATCTGTAGCTATCTTACGTGTTTATTACATCCCTTATATACTTAAAAAAAAAAAAAAAATGTAGGATATAAATAAAATAAGCCACAACGATGAGCTGTGGATAGTGTTTTTGTGGCATAATTAACTTCTTAAGACCTGGCATCGACATGCGTGGACATCACATTTTGGGTTATATTACCACAGTAGTTTTATTTTTGCATATCAAACAAGAGCTTGGGTCTTAAGAGGTTAAGTCACAATTGTTGAACTGTGAGTGATGTGCAGGCCGCAGACAGGTATGATGGGAATGACTGACATCTACCCATCGTTCCCATTAGTGAGGACATTAACGGCAAACAGTGTTATGGCATCAAACAGGAACTATCCTGGTGGGGCAGAAAAATGTAATAAGAAAGAAAACAGAAGAAGGGTAAGGTAAGGCATTTGTTCTTAATGTGGGGTGGATGAGGGGAAGGCGTAATGGGTTTTTAGGGCAGTTAAGTTTGTCATTTGTCCTGCTAGCCAGCTAGTTCAGCTTGCCTTGGATAAACGTTAGTTAGCTGGCTAGGATTTGTGTGCTCATACACCCAGCTTTAGTGTTTGCTTCATCAAAGTTGGCTAAAATAAAATGAACATGCCACATGTGAATAGACTGGGCGTCCTGCCACAGGACTGACTGACGTACATAAGTGACTCCAGACCTGTTTTGTCAGATTGCAGCAGGTACAGAGGTTGTGTTGTTGTTGTGCAGATTATTGCTATGTCATCATCCAGTGGAAATTGTCTCTCCAATATTTGTCACTTAACATTGCTTAATAATTACTTATGATTAATTTATTAAGTTTAATTTGTATTTTATAGGTCTCTAATTAGAAGTGTGCTACTGCTTTATAAATGACACTAATTAATAAGTGACTTACAAATATTAGACCTATTGTTGATTATTTTGGACTATTGTGGCAGTGAATAATTTATCTTCATTTTATTACTTTAACAAGTACAATGTGTAAATAAATGCAGAAACCTCTTAAAAGTGAGAACTTAGTAATTGCGTACATGCTTTACAGGGACACTGTACATGACGATGTTTAAAATAAAAACTAATGGTGAATTCTGTTTTAGTATTAAATCACTGCAATTATAACATAGAAATATGTGCTTATGATCTATTTTGCTTGGTAACCTAGAGGTTTGTCTTTGCAGGAGCAATTCAAAAATATTTTGGAGGTCCAGGTATTGAAGCCGAGGAGACTTCAGAACTTCGTGAACAGGAAGCCCAAAGGACCTTCATATTCCTCAGGAGCGCCTCATGACCAGCAAGTAGAGGGCCGAATCCATCTGCAGATTTACATGGTCAGCTGGGCGTTTTTGGTAAACCAGTAGATCAAGCTGACTGGCCATTAGTTCACTCCCATTCATTCAGGACACGTTTAGTAGGTAGAGGGCCATTTCAGATTAGCCCAGATTTCCCGTTTCCCAAAAAAGAAGATGGTAAAAGCTTTCATCATCATTATTTTTACAAAACATTAGTGAATGGGGAAAAGATGAAGCAGATCTGGATTATCTACTCCAGAAAAAAAGAAAACAAATAAAAATCCTTCACTGCTTTTGTTGCAAGTTATTTTCAAATACAAACACAACTTAATTACAGAGGCGCTGACAAACTGGACAAAAATAGGAACACTTTTGAAAATTCATGAAAGCAGTCCAGAACACAGGACACACGGCAACCTGGAAAGACTTTGAGCTGCATTTACAAACAGGAATGATAATAGACCAAGCTGAAAGGGCACTACTGGAGGCTGAGAAGAGGCCCAGGACAGATATCCTGACTCACTTAGTCTCCATCATACATCCTAGCTGGGACACATCTTACATTGAGAGGACTGTGAAGTTAAATATTTTAGTATTATTTTAGTGTTGGTTTGTTTTCATTGTTGCAGTTTAAAATAGATGCTAGTTTATGCTTTTTTTTTTTTTATTCCAGGCTTTCAAAATTTAAAGTAGGGATGCACGATATATCAGCGACCACATTGGTATTGGCGGATATTAGTGTTTTTACCCCTTATATCGGTATTGGGCCGATTAACAAATTTAGCCGATGTGAAAAACCGATGGCTGTCAAACATGAGTGCCTTCGTCTCTTCATTTGATATTACTGCTATGTCACAGATGTTTTTACTTAAATGGAACGTTTTTCTAAAAAAAAATAAAAAAAAAATAAATCTGTTTTATTTATTGATGTTTAGAGGACTGCTGTATTGTTTTTCTTGTATTATTATTATTGAAAAAGAAATCAGTTTAACTTGCCTGAGTGGCTCAACTTAAGATGTTTAATTTTAATGCGAGAGGTTATCATGACTGTAGCCTGTTTTGCTTGTGAAGCGTAACAGACTGTGGCACTTTCGTGGATCATCTAAAAGTGGTAGAAATCTCAAACAGCATCTTGTATAGAGCCCTGACAAAACTAGAAACGGCCCTGAACTCATGCAACAGGTTTCAAAAGCTCAGCACAAACTCATACAGTGTCACCTGATGCACTGTTATGTCCAAATACAGTCAATACCTGGCCAGATTGAAGGAATAACCAAATAAGGCAGTCACACACAGACCTGATTGTTGTACACACCCAGTATTTCCCAACATCAGAAAGGCCGCCTTACTTTGCATAGACATCACATGTGGGGGCATCTCCCAGCAAGAACGCTCACACTCATATCTCACACACACACACACACACACACACACACACACACACACACACAGACACACACACACGCGCGCGCTGCTACAGGAATTTTAATGCCCTGGCTTAATTGTTATGTAAAATGGCGTGTTTAAACATATTTAATAGTTAACATACCATAAAGTCTATCATCATTACCTGGCATTGAGGGAACGCACATACAAAACTCCGTTCAAAAGTAATTGACCGTGACTTTGTTTAACGCTGCAGAGGTATATAAGGAATTTTAATGAAAACATACAGTCATGTCCCGAATCTTTGGGAGACAGACTTCAAATCGGCCAATAAGAAATACAGAAAACACTACTTTTACTCGCAGAAATCCAAACTTTTGAAGTTTAGTTTTACACTGTCGCTGCCTTTCACCTACATACATTCATACAGTATATCTAAGCCAACAGGTTAGGTGCTGAATCTGGATCACTACACCACTGAACTGAATACATATTGTTGAATATTGCTCAAATAAATTGCTCGACAATTCAGAATATTCACACGAGCGAATCAAAAGAGCACATTCCCAAATAGAGACAGGAGCAACAAACCAGGAAGACACATGGCTGGAGGTGTGCGCAGGTTTTCATTCACTGAGCAGGCAAACGGTACCTGGAAGCTCTGTTGTGCACTGAGTCGGAATGAGTTCCACCGAATGAATGAGTCAACCTGTTACTTTGTCAAGTCTACGAGGAATTTCGCACCTGCACAGCGGACTGACGCAGACCTGCGACATTCTGTCCAGAGGCACCAAACAACCGCAAACTACCGTCCTTTTAAATTAAACTTAATTCGGTGAACCGTGGGCAGTCCTGCCACTTCAACATTCCTAAACAAACAACAGCTAACGATGAAACTTTCTTTCTTATTTTCAGGAAACGCCATTTTCCTAAACAAGCGATCTCAATTAACAAATAAACAAAAAAAAAAAGCTCCTAAAAAGCGTATGTCATTTCAAAGAAAGTACAACTTACCGTATATAGCAGGAAGTTGTTCATCGTTTAGAAGAAATGTCAGAATCCTCAGATTTGAAAAAAGTAATTCCCACAGACTGTTTATACGCGCTTCAAGTGTAAGTTTGCGGCAAAACGTGTTGACCGCCGTCGCGTGAGCCTCTGACCATAACTTTAACCCAGGTGAGCCGGCTGAGGTAATCATAAGACCGGTGGGCGGGTCCACCAACTCAGGAGTAGCCAATCAGCACACAGAGAAAACACAGCATGGCCTATCACTGGGACCTTTTTTTTTTTTTTAACAGAACTTTATTTAATAACAGCTGTACACACAACGGGCTGCATGGTGGCGCAGTTGGTAGCACTGTTGCCTCGCAGCAAGAAGGTTCACGTCCCGGTGGGGGCACCGGGATCTTTCTGTGTGGAGTTTGCATGT
>NW_007577815.1:581749-592613 GCF_000690725.1 Stegastes partitus
AATATTTTATATATAGCAAATTATTCATTTGACATTTGCGAGGCATTCAAAATGCTAGAATACTGACTAACACCAAGAGGAGAGGTCACATTACTTTGATTCTTAGATCCCTACACTGGCATCCAGTTAAATTCATTTAATTTCTTTCTTACTGTCTATAAGTCTCTGAATGATCTAGACCCAAACGTTTACCAATATAATTTCTGTATACAAGCCTGGTAGCAGTGGTCAGTTACTATAGTGCCCAAACTTTTACAATTCTACAGTTTCATTTTGGGAGACACTTTCATCTGAAGCGACATATATTTGAGAGTAAATGCAACACAAGCGAGGATCTAGTCTGGACAAAGCAACCTGGATAAATGCCATAGAACAAGTTCATGTGTGATAGGACACTGGTGGCTACAGGCAGTGTGGGAGATAATCGGAAATGTTTTTGTTGATGTTGTTTGTTTGTTTGTTTTTTTTCTCCTTTTTTCTATGCCTGTCAAGTGCAGAGGTGTTCAGTGAAGAGCTGGGTCTTTAGTCTTTTCTTAAAGACTGAGAGGGACTCTGCAGATTGAACAGGTAGCTCGTCCCAACACCGGAGAATGACAGAGAAGAGTCTAGCTATCCACTTCCGGCCCCGTTGTGGTGGTTGTATCAGGTGGTTTTTGTTGGTCGAGCGTAGTAAGCAAGAGGGAGACCTGAGTGAGAGAGTTTTTCAAGGTTTTATTTTTCTTATCTTTTGTCTTTTTCTGTTGTTTTAGTCAATCGCTTTAATTTTTCTTGAAAGTTTGCACTTATTTAACTTGCCTGTACTGTTTTTGAGTTTATAAATCTAAACTTTGATTTTAATCTGCTATTTTGTGTCTCATCTTTCACATTTTCAAACCTTTGCCTCTTTAGCACTTTGGCTGAGTGACCTTTTATATAGTCCAGGAGAAGAAATGCAGGTGCTTGTGAAGAGAAAAAAGTGACCCATCAAGTGCCATGACAAAAAACCTCAAACAAATAATAATCAGGCCAAAACAGTGTCTGTGTTGTTGAGAGAAACATTCTGTCCATAGTCCAAAGATAACTTATCTAACTAGTAAAGCTTACAATAAAACAATAAAATGTGTTTTCATTGCTACTCGGCTGTCTGTTTTTTCATATTTTGTGAGATACTTTAATAACTAGAGAGGCCACTTTCTATTTTTAGCAACAGGAAAGCATCCATATGCACAATGATGTCACTGCTAAAAACTATCCTGTGCTGACATGCTGAAACAGAAAAATCTTGGTCTTAAAACATTTCATGAAGCAGAAAAATGTTGTCACTTCAGTAAACAGATCAAACGTTTATGAACAGTAAAAGAATATATCACATTTTTCATCAAAAACATCAAATATCAGATTATGTTGGAGGGCCTTAACGTATGATTGGAATGTAAGATAAACAGATCCAAAGCTATTCATTTAATAATCTTACAGTCGCAAAACAAACAAACAGGGCTCTTCATAAAACAGTCAAGTCCACAGCCACTGACACTGACACGAGAGGCATTCAGTCTTTACAACAAGTTAGGACACCCTTTAATTCGTTAAAGTCCTGTGTTAAAAATTCTGCTAAATGAACAGTTAGGAATCAACTAGACATACCCTAAGTAACCAAAAGAAGAGTTAAGTGAATCATCATTATTATATATTGCATGATTATATTGTTAACACTGATGGATTCATGTACCAGATTTTAAAAACAACAAATGTTGACCAAAGAAATAATTTTAAAAAAATAAAAATAAAAATTACATCAAATAAGAACACAGATATAGTTCAGGCCAGTGGTTCCCAGGGGTTACAAGAAAAAATGGGTGATTATGAGATGATTAATAGGATTGAAAAGAAGAAGGAAGATGATTTTTTTTTTAAAAAATCTGTACTTTTTGTGTGTGATCAGTGTACATCTGTGGACTATGAACAGGTCACTTCAATGAAACAATCTGAACTTTGACGAGGTCCAAGCCTTCTTTCTTGTTAGAGGCCACACACCACAAATGCTGGGAACCTCTGATTTAATGTCTGGCAAAGCATTCTGTTTTATAGGCTTTTAATCTAGCTTATCGAAGCTAAAACACTAACCTGAAAAGTAACCAGGAAAGTGTTTTCTTCTGAACTGGGGTGGACTGGAAGCATAAAGTAATGTACAATAGTAAATTAGCATGAGCACAACTTCCTCAATACTGTACTTTGCAAAGTAGTTGAGTAAATGTTCCACCACATACTAGTACTAAATTAATTATTACTTTGGACTAATTCAGGAGGAAACAAAACTGTAGTCTCTTCTGGACAGTGTTTATGATCCCGGTAACACAATCGTCATTGCCAAAAATACAGAGATATGCAATGATGTGAACTGCCTGAATATTGAAAACAGCATATTTTTGGTTGATGTTATACTGACCACGGGAGCAGAACGTATAACGGAGCATCTGTTTTGATCTGAACCATTTGAATAATGTTGCTCTCTTTTCATTTTTAAATGCGATATGTGTCAATGAAATACTTACAGTTCCAAACACATGTTGTGTCACCTTATATGTGTCAGTGCAATAGCTATCAAGCTGAATGAGTTCAGCATTCATATTGTTGCAATAGTGAATAACAGTTCCAAGTGGTTCATCTCTCTGCTGTTAGAAGAATGGAGAAAACAGAATATTGTGGAAAACCTCTCATCACAAACTGCATGAAGTCAGCCATCATCACAGCGTTTAGCAGACCTCATGCTTGTGTGTGCCAGTTTAGCATTATCTAATAAGCAGTTGTCTGCAGTATGCAGATATGCAGCTCAGCAGGAAGCAGTGGCTTGTGGATGGGGAGTACACGATGATGCAGGCTGGAGAGTGCTGAAGTAAAACCTCTGTTTCAGTCTGTTGGTTGTGATGTTCGGAGCTGTAGCTGAAATGGTCTCACAGTTATGAGCAGTTGGTTCTGTTCTACACCCAAAGATTGGACTGGTAGTTGGGGTGACTGATGGTGTCATGGCCCACTGGGCATACTGACAAACACAGACCATACAGTCACTTTATACGTTTGCCGTGCTCTACAGCTCATCAACGTCTTATTCTACATTTTGCAGTACAACAGTACATTTCTGGTTATACCTATTTTATTTGCCAAATCAGTCAGAGTCAACGGTATTTGTGAATTTCTGCACCGCTTACCCCTGCACGCTGCTGGAACTTGTGTTTTTGATGATAAGGCCAGGGAGGAGGCTGAAACCTCTGAGCTACTTTTTCCAAGATAAGACATAAATTTTGCATTCAGACAGACTGTACAGCTTTCTGCTCATTGGTTGGACAGAGGTCGAGATCGATTCTAATGATATGGAAAACATTTTTTTTTCTTTCTGTTCCAGAGTGTTTTGAGCATGCTGAGAGGAAGGTTATGTTGTAGGGATTAAGGGGATCTTTCTGACACAGTGCAATGGGATATAGTGAACTGCAAGCTCATTTTAACTCACTGTCTTTCTCATAGGAGAATAGGAGAAATCTCATCAAAAGGAAATATTATCGAGACGCACATGTGAAACCCAAAACACAAGGTGTGAAGACAGACAGGAAATGGGTTTGGTAAGAGTTTGTCTGTTGTGCAAACAATTACACAGTGATAAGAAGAAAGGAAAATTGAACAGAACAGTATCCAATGATTCTTCCGCTGACATTCATTCAGAAAATTCACTGAATGCAGTGTTTACTTTATGATTACGCCAGCCAACCGTTTGGTTTTACAGGGTGAAGTTGAAGACAGAAAGCATTATTTAACCGTGACAGCTTATCTGATTGCATTGCCTTCTTTGTCAGGAAGATTCTGTTGATACTCACAGTTAGAGTCCAATGCAACCACAGTTTGATCTATCAACACTTAACAGCTCCACTGAAGCAGCTTGGGGTCAAGGGTGTTCCTCAGGGCCACCAAGTGGCAATAATGAATAAGGTGCAAGCAAATGATGCTCTTACCCTGTATTTGAAAGAAGGTGCAGTTATACCTGTCTGAATGACCACAGTGGTTGAACACCCAGTTGTCTTATATCCTATTCAGACCAACCCATGGGGTCTATCTCTACAGGTCATCCTGCACCAGCTCACAGTTTTTTCATCCCCTTCCTCTCAGCCAGCACTGGACACTGGTCAGGATTTTTGCATGAATGCAGGTCAACATTTAATAATGTGTGAAAGTTTACCAGAAAACAACTCTTTGTGTTTCTTTGTTCACCATTCGTGATGTGTTCTGAGTAGAAGGACCACAGGGTCAATGATGAGAAACTGGCAAGATTCAGAGGCTTCAGGAGCTTCTCCCGAGAATCGAATTAAGTCAGAGGCGACACCCAGCTGTGTAGTGAAATATGCAGGAATGCTTGGACTGGACATGCGTCTTATGTGAACAATGTGGACCCAGGTGCAACAAGAAGCGTATTCATCCTGAACCATTCACTTCTGGATGTCTTTTTAGTATGCCCTGTGATCCAAACAGTTACTGTCAGAAGTCATACTTAGAGTTCCACATTTTGATAACATGGAAGGTGTTAAATATGAACGACAGCATGCTAGTAGGCTTAGCCTAGACTGCTTGACCAGTGACCAACAACCCCATATGTCCAATGCTGGTTGCAAGCATGTCACTAAACTGGATCATGCTGCACAAATGTGTGCTTTAAAAAGCTAACAGAGTGGTGTAAGACATTAAATGTTCAAATGTGAAGATGGAACACCTTCGGGCAATCTTTCTTGGAATGGATTCATGGTGCTGCATTCTTTTGTCCTCTTCATATTTGTGTAATGAATAAATGGAATGCAGTTGCGCGCTTGGGGATTTGAAACATTAACATCACAGTAGTTTTCCCATCTAATGTAAGAAATGGGGCCACATTTATGATTACTATTATATTTCATAATGTGTTTGATTTCTGTATGTTGTTGAATTCATACCTTCCTATAAAACTGGGTGAATTTGACTGACAGCTTCTTTTTTATAACAAACCATTTACCTAACACTGAAACTTTGCCAATAAGTGTATCTTTTCAAGTAAGACATTGTGTGAGAGGCTGTTGGAAGCTTTTAGATATGCTCATCCCGCCCTAACGCACCTTTCTCATGAAATAGATGCAGATTAAGTTCTCCTGTCTGAACATCTTGACTCCTCAGAAAGCCTTACGCTGAGTTCACTTCAGTTCTTTAATCAGCACCTCTTCCATGGCTGCCCTGGACACCAGGCTGAGTTATTAACGCACTGAGCTCAAAGCAGGTCTTATATTGACGGAAATGACAATAATGCAGCTGACCACATCACTAATGTTAGCAGTTAGAGCGCGATCGTACAGTCATTCAGCGGACACAGAGCCTTACAGCCGAAAAGCAGTCAATGTTCTCATCAGTGTTGTCTTAATCTTACTCTATGTCATCCCAAGTGGCTCGTGATTTCCTTATTTTCATCTTATTGATGTTTGATTGACACTAAAGACATTTTCATTCATTCATCAGTTCAGTTTTACATGCCACAAACAAACACTGAAACATTTTGTTGCGATTGACAGTTGATTAAAGTGAAAAAGAATCTTTATTGTAGTCTAAGATAGATTCTAGTTGTATTATGTATTTAATGTTCCCCCAACAAGCAACAAGACAGAATCTTTATTTCCTCCTTATATTTCAGGACACATCATTTCATCAGACTTTCATTTGAACACATACACTCTAAGCCTTCTTGATGAATTTTAAGCTACACAGAAAAGGTAAAGTTTTTACTGTGATCAACGGGAGTTATCACACTTCACAGAACAGGATTCTTACACCTTCACCGACTAAAAGAAGCCGTAGCATCTTTTGAACTCTATGAACTATGAAGACGGCAGGTTCTATAGGGTCTTAAGCACCAACAAATCAAACACTCATAAAGCATCCGTCTTTAATTGCTTGCAGATTAACTGATGTAGTTATTTCAGCTAGTGCAGATTTGCTGCAGATGCTACTGGCAGCAATTAGCTTTATCGGTCTATGGAAAGGCTACAAGCACAGCTTTGCTTCCAAAATGAAGCACATGGAGCCAATTACTTATCTGTAAGTTCTCAGAGATGTCGCAGCAGACAGCCTTTTTTATTCATGTGTGCAATTGCAGCTCGGGACGAGGAGAAGTCAAGTCCCCCCTAATATTTGGAGTTGACAGGTCACCATATTCCCCTAAAAGCTAAAAGAAAGCAGCATAGAGACCTGCAGTATTCTTTAAGCTGACTGCAAATAGACTGGAACTGTGAGTGTGTGTTAAAGCTGTGGGTCATCCTGTACATACTGGGGGCCACCACTGATTCCTTAAGCTGAGCTCCAACACAGAGCTCACATCACAAATCAACTTTCATAGACAGATAGACCTGAAACATGTCATGTCTGAATCTTGCAATAACGCTATTCAGGTGTCACCCAGTGTAACTTAGGTTTTGCTGAACCATTATTAGACTTGCAGAGGTCCTTTTTGTTGCCCACAGCTGACTGTGTGTCAGATTCTTTCCTTTAAATGTGAGAAGCACCTGCAGCATCACACAGCAGCAGAAACTTCACACGATCTGTGTTCCTGTGCACCTCTAACAGGATCAGTTCCACACAGACTGCAGGTTCATACAGTGGACATATTTGTATCAAATGCTTTTATTAAGATTAAATCATTGTGCACAAAACAGAATTTCAATGATTTAACTGTGCTATGGAAAGTTGGTGAGGTGAACGTTTTGTAATTAAAATAACCTGGGCCTGTTGTCTAGTGGTCCGTTTCAAATGGTTAGTTCACAACGTTTGTCTCAACTAGTATTCAGAAAGTTGCATGTTAATTTAACCACACACAAACCAACCACTAATCCACTCATTACAAACCCACTAGCAACTCTAAACATGTTACTTTTCAACATAAGATCCCTTTTACACAAAACATGTCATAGTAGCAACCTGATTTTACATCATCACACTGATGGTTTGTTTTTAACTGAAACATGGTTGAACACTGATGGACCAGCAGCTCTGATTAGAGCCTCACCTCCAAATTACAACGTTTTATACTCATTTTACTGTCCTCTTATACTCCTCTAAGCATCACTTGGTTTTAAAGAAATTACTTTTGATGACTACAGAACTTGTGAATACTGTTTCACTTTTAGTGGTCACCCCATTTTTATCTGACAGTGTACAGACATCCCAAACAATACTCTGATTTTTTTTCCAGATTTTTCAGAGCTGCTCTCCATCATCCAAACCAGCTGAAACCGAATCATGATATTAGGTGATTTTAGTCTCCATATTGATAATCAGATAGATTATTTTGCTTCAGGGTTTTAAAATTTCCTCAACTATATGAACATTATTCAACATGTAACCCAGGCTACTCATAACAGAGGCCACATTTTAGACCGTGTAATGACCCAAGCCCTGTGTGCTAAGATCACTGGTGACTGATGTAGGTTTGTCCAATCATTCATGTGTCTTTTTACTGCTAAAGGTTTGAAAAGCAAAATATCTCAGAGAGATCTGTCAGGAAACACTATATTGCTACTGAAGTGCCTGCAAATTATATCAATATTTTATGTAATACTCAAAATTTTACCTTCCTCTTGTGATTTTATTGTAGATAGTTTTATCGGTAAACTCAGGTCAACTCTTGATGCAGTGGCTCCAATAAAAAAGAAAATAATCATTACAACTCCCAAACCTCCATGGAGAAGTGAAGCAGAAAAAAACAAAATGAAATGTAGAGTAACTGAAATAATTTAGATCCACCCATACTGGATAACTACAGGCCAGTGTCCAATCTGCCATTCTTAAGCAACACTTTAGAGAAACTTATTTTTAATCAGATAAATGGCTTTCTCAGCTGCCACCAGTTCTTTGAAAAATATCAATCAGGGTTTTGAGCCAAACACAGGACAGAGACAGCATTAGTCCAGGCTTTAAATGACCTGCGCGCCAATATAGATATAAATGAACCATCTCTTTTGGTACTACTGGACTTAAGTGCTGCCTTTCACACTGTAGATCATTAATTTAGACAGACGTCACAGTCGGATCTGACTCTCTGGTTCTGTTTTCAGCTGGTTTAAATCACATCTGATTGATACAGGGTTTTTAGGAAGCACAGAAGATTCCTCTTCTAAGAGCTATATAATAAATTATGGTGTTCCTCAGGGTTCAATTTTAGGTCAGACACTTTTTATTCTGTATATGTTACCGCTTGGAAATGTCATCAGGAGACATGGCATCAGTTTCCATAGTTATGCTGTACATCGCCGTGTCTCCTGATGGCCCAAGTTTTAACTGTATTTTAAACATTAAATCATGGCTAGCAAAGAACTTTCTAAAAGTCAACCAGGACAAAACTGAGGCTCAGAGAGACAAGCTGATCTCACAACTGCAAGCTTTGGCACTAAAACCATGCAAACTCGGCAGCACGAATTCTCACTAAGAGCAGAAGGAGTTCCGTCCTCAAGCGAGGGAGTTTAAGTATCTCGGGATCTTGTTCACGAGTGATGGGAAAATGGAGCGCGAGATAGACAGGCGGCTTGGTGCGACGTCAGCAGTAATACGAGTGTTGTACCGGACCATCGTGGTGAAGATAGAGCTGAGTCACAAGGTGAAGCTCTCGATTTACCAGTCCATCTACATCCCAACCCTCACCTATGGTCATGAGCTTTGGGTCGTGACTGAAAGAACGAGATCGCGGATACAAGCGGCCGAAATGAGCTCCCTCCACAGGGTGGCTGGGCTCAGCCTTAGAGATAGGGTGAGGAGCTCGGACATCCAGAGGGAGCTCGGAGGAGAGGTGCTGCTCCTGCGCATCGAAAGGAGCCAGTTGAGGTGGTATGGACATCTGATTTGGATGCCTCCAGAGAAGCTACCTCTGGAGGTCTTCCGAACACGTCCACCTGGAAAGAGACCCCAGGGCAGACCCAGAACCCGCTGGAGGGATTTTATCTCTCGGCTGTCCTGAGAACGCCTCGGTATCCCCCAGGAAGAGCTGGAAAACGTCGCCGGGGGGAGAAAGGTCTGGAATGAACTGCTCCACCTACTGCCCCCATGACCCAACCCCAGATAAGCGGAAGAAAATAGATGGACCAGAAGGAGAGCTCATGTTGCACCGATTTTAAAGTCTCAGCACTGGTTACCTGTCTCTTTTAGAATTGGTTTTAAGATTCTTTTATCAGTTTATAAAACTCTTAATGGTCTTGGTTCTTCGTATTTATCTGATTTGCTTTTATCTTTTGAACCCTCTAGAACCCCCAGTTCTTCTGGTAGTGGCTTTTTAGTTCAACCTATAACCAGAACAAAAACCTAAACGTTGCAGTCACTAACTGGGATACAATATTACATTTTGAATAGAAATAAAGACATGCAGTTGTTGTAACTGTATACATTTGCCAGTAGCCTTTATTTTTTTTTTGTGTACACTACATCAAATCAAATACATTTTATTTGTATAGTACATTTAAAACAATCTGAGTTGAGGCTGTGCATGTTGTGAGACAGGCAACAAGAAAAATATATAAAAGAAATAAAGCAAGACAGAAAATAGGATAAAAACTTCAGAAAACAATGAAACAACTGTTTAATAGTACCAAAAAAAAACATGAAAAACCATTATACCAACTAGTAAGATCAAATTCTAAACTAAGATAAACATAAAATATTTTGAAAAATTAAGAACATCAAGAGCCATCAAACACATGCACGTATTGAGATGTTTTGTTTTATTTTTTTTAAATGGAGAAGGAAAATTTGAAAAAGGAAAGCTATTCCAAACCTTTAGGGCTGCCTCTGCAAAGACACAATATCCCCTACCCACTAAATGAACAGCTGAAAATAGTCATTCTGAAGATGTAAGAGGCCTGGAGGTACCGCAGGAGCAGAGCATTTATGAAATATACCAAAGTGCCAACCCATGCATGACATTATAAACAAAAAAGACCCCTAAAAACCCAATTCTGTATGTCACAGATCGCCAGTGCAGGGCTGCAGGTACAGGCTTGGTATGTTTGTGGTACCAGACAGGAGTGTTGCAGCCGCTGCAGACAAGACAGAGCGGCCTGGCTAATAGCAAGTATAAAGAGTTACAGTAATCTAGCTTTGAGATGATTAATGTCGTGGTTTCCGTATTTACGTAATTCAGACAAAGGATGGATTTCAGCGCTCTTCATCTGAAAGTACCTTTTACCCCAGTTAATCATCTGTGCTGAGTCAAAGATAACGCCAAGACTCCTGCAACAGGTGCTGCAGCTAAACACCACTGGTGATCTTAGCAAACAGTTCTCAAGGTCTGTGTTTGTATTTTTAATAATTAAGTTGTGGCTGCTTGCACCATATACACTGTGGCAAATGAAAAATCAAGCTGATGCGCCCCACCAGTGTCCGAAAGTGACATAAAGGCACCAGAATTTAGCTGGCCACATTGCTAATGTGAGCAGCTAAAGCCAAAACTAACATTAGATCTGTTGTACCATAGTATTACAACTAAATAATAGTTCAGTGCTCTCATGATAGTTGTGTTCATCTTGCTGTATGTCGGTCCTGACTGATGCCCACATTAGTTTTTTTGTTTGTTTTTTTTACTATGCAAGGTGGAACCATCAAAACACGAGTTACAAGCTTGAATCATTTCATTGTTCTGTGAGCGCCGGTTTGATTCACCCACGCATTGGCAACTTTCCTTTAACCTACAGGATGTTGGGCACATGTTTTAGCACCATTTATGTAATGTTTCGCAAGGTGACTATGCAACTTCAGACACACCCTGCAACCTAGAAATGGAGTCTACACTCCCCCACATTACTGATGAATGACTCACAGGGACGGGTGGATCAGTGATTTTTTT
>NW_007577815.1:593333-687111 GCF_000690725.1 Stegastes partitus
AAAAAATACAACGGCATATCTTTGGCTCTGCTACATGTAGGTTTCCTTTAAACTCTGAGGTGTAAGAATCTGTAAATCAGTGGTTGGTTCTTTGAAGCACACACAGTTAAGCCCCAGATTATCCAAAGCTATGCCATATTTTGATATAAAATGTTTTTTGTAAATATAAATCAAGTGAGAAGTAGAGTTATGTTCTTACAGACTTCTATGCCACTGCTGGCTGTTAGAAAGAATGCAGGTTTAAAGCATTTCCACACCAGTTTTTTTTTCCAGACCCGAAGGCAACATCCATCTTTTTATACAGTCGATGGTGGTGGGGCCTCATTTGCTCCACTAATACACCCAGACGCTCCTACAGCATGAGCTTATCTTATCTCAGAATTTGATTGTGCAAGTTGCTATTCTGTTTTACCTTGTTTTCTGGAATGTTGTCTTTTTGATCAATCAATCAAACTTTATTTGTTAGCACTTTTCATATAAATGCAACACAAAGAGTTTCACAGATGAAAGGAGTAAATAAAACAATACAAACAACCCTCCACCCTTGACATCATGTTATAAATGAAGGATTTAAAAACACAGCGATCGATCCTAAACGACACATGTAATGAGGAAACACCAGATGAGATAACTTTTAACAATCTGATTTTCTAAGTTTTAATCCCTCTACTGTTGTTTGCTGCCTGACTGATGACACTCTGATCAACTCAGGTGGTATTATATTAGGAAACTTGATTCCATTTGATAATCTGGCTCCCTTCTTGCTTTTGATAGCAGATGCTACGGGCATGACATAATGAGTGGAAGGAATAATAATTTTAAAACTCTCTTCAAAGTATAGACACATCTGTAACGTCAAAGATGGAAAAAAAAAACAACAAAAAACGAATTCATGCCCAGAAATGATTCAATTGTTCTCTTGACTGAGTTCACAATTTACATTCTGTTCATTTGTGCCCCCAAACTGAACCCTGACACCTGCTGGAGTCTACAATTACAGTCACATTTTCACTTTTGGAACTAAGTATGAAAAATGATGACTCTATTTATTAACTGCACAGTGTTTGCATGTGCAATTGTTACGTGAGAGACAAAAATGAAGCGAAGCCTGTGAGCATAACCCCTCCTTTCATCCCTGCATCCACAGGCTCTACATTACCCAAGAGGGGAAGTTATTATTGTCGCTCCCTGATCCCTGCTGTGCTGGGCTTGATTCTTCCTTGCGGGGAGTGATGAGATCAGAGCCTAAATTCTACATTTACATAATAATTCACTCCATCAGAGTTAGACGATGGAAAATGAATTTATGAATAGTTTCATGCACGATGCAAAATAACTTGAGACGAGTTGATCTTTCAACTGTACATTTATTTCCAAAAGGCTGCATATACATTTGCAAATTCTACTGTACAGAAAACATCCAAAATGTCCATAATTATAGATACAATATACCACAAAGCTGCCCTGGCATTACCAAACATAGATGTTCAGCACTAGAAAAGCTCTGCAGCCTATTCAATATTATAATCTTAAATACTTTTTCAACTAATACCTTTAAATGTATGTCAGTATGATTAATTGTTCTTTTTTTTTTTCATCCCCATCTGTACTTTACAACATTCACCATTTACAGTAGTTAAACAAGGCACAAGAATAGTGATATGAAGCCGAAGGCCATGCGTGAAGCAAAAAAGAGCATGGGACCGACCAACTCAGGTGACGGGAGGTCATGGACGCAACAGTGAACTTTTTATCTCATGAAACAGGGTTAGTCTTACACCAAAGCATTATACATAGTGAGAGAGAGCGTGTGTGTGTGTGTGTGTGTGTGTGTGTGTGTGTGTGTGTAGGTGTGTGTGTGCGTGTGTGTGTATGTGTGTGTTTGTGTGTCTGAGCTCACTATTAAAAGAACTTAATTTCAGCACGCTAATGGGATACAGCAGACGTAGCTGAAACACATCCAGGATGAAGGTGACTGATGAGTGTGATAGGATGTACCACACAGACAGGATGCTCTCGATGCAACATAAGCCACCGCTAAGCGTTACAAAAGCACACATTTCCATTTTTGACACTCTTTGCTTGCAATAATGAAAAGGAAAATCCAGTTAGTCACAATTAAGGAAAAGAAATAAATATGTCGGGGGAAAAAATAAAAGATTCCCTTTCACATTCTTCACTTATCACATCAAAGATGAATTTAATTCATTTAAAAATGCATAGAGATGATGCAGAAAAGTAAAAAAAAACAACAACAACAAAAAAAAAAACAGGTCGTTATGGTGGCAGGATGAAATTCACATATACAGTATCAGGTCAGAAATACTCTGTGACGTATTCAGTGTTGCTATATAATACCTGATGTACCACTGTGGGACATTAAAAATACATCTAGTTCTCTTTATCAGAAAAATAGCCAACAGAAATTGATTTATAGACAAGAAATAATAGTTGTAGGTTGAGTTTATTTACCTTACATTAAGGATTTTATTAGGGTAATTATGTAAATTATTTGTCACGGTGGAGGCACCAATCTGAAGATGAAGAAATGCTCTTTTCTGATTGGACCTTTTGTGATAGTGTGTCATAATTCCAAGACTTTCTTTCTACTTCACTTCTTTTAAGTCCTAACACAGCAGAGGTATGTAAGATTGAGGGCACTCTTGTGTGGACGAAGCAATGAGTGGTGGGAGCTGCAACTAAACAGATTTTGTGTGCACGTGAAAACGCCTTCAAGCCTACGCGTTCATGTGTACGACATTACTCATCTTACCGTATATCTCCAAATCTTGTGCCATTACTGTTATTTTCTGTTTCTGAGTATGCTGAGGTTGAGAAATCCCCCAACTAGTCAATCCACAGAACTCCATCTTGAGGATTTATAATGAGTAAAAGCTGTAAATAGATTGAAAACGTGTGAAAACATCAGAACTGAGTGGAGCAGTGAAGAAACAATAACCTTCATCAAAGTAATACATGTATTAACCAGAAATATCATCATTCCATCATGCTTTCGGCATCATTTTATTTGTGGTTTAGCTTGATCTCTGCCACTGCAAACATGGTTTCATGTTCTGATTAGAGAATTAGTGCCAGCAGTTGTTTACCTTGCTAAGCCTGAGCCTCGTATTCACATGATAGCACTTAATTTGTATCTGTGAAGCGCTTTGCAGTTCTTTGTTCATTTCACACCATTGAAAATGAATGTAGTTTAAAATGGTAAGAAAACTTTAATTATCCAGTCGTTTTAAATAATTGTTCACATTGAAGTTGTTGCTCCAGCATAACAGTTTTTGAACAAACAAATAAAAACTGGCTGAATCTTGTCATTACGTCTCTGTGTTGTGTTTTTGTGGTTGCACTGTACCATTAGTGACTGGGTTAGTTCCATTACGTATGTAGCACATCTGACCGTGCAATCATTGTTTGGCCACACTTGTATGTTAGGCATTAATAAACTATTATAGGCAATAATAATGGTGTCTTTGCTGTTGTTTGTTTATTTAGCCATCAATTAATTTGTTTTTGTTGACTATATTTGTATGTATTATAGCGCACATCCCCCGAGTCAAAACCAGTCTCTCTCTTTTCTCTTTAATTTAACCCCTAAAACTTCATCTCTGGGTATCAAAATGACCTATTGAGAATTTTCATTTCCATGAAAATGGTCCCTTCCTGCCTGAAAATGGCTTCGCTGTAGTGCTATGCCATTATTTCCTTGAGAACGTGCACATCTATGAAGTCTCTGTCCGTCTCTCCATCCATCCCTCGGCCACTATGTACTGCTCCATCACACCAGCTCACCTACGACTCTGTTTAAACACTGTAAACCTACTTCACACTACACAATGGAGTTATTGAGCCATACATGTTCGAAACAGGAACAAGGAACTAAGAATAAAGATGTAGAAAGTCTCACCCTGCAAGTAGACAGGATTGGTTCCTCAGGTTTGTTATGTATGAAACCCTGGAGGTCTGAATGTTCATGTTGTTGGTTTAAATGTGTTTCCAGGTGACCATGGGCCTGACTGCTTGGTTTCCTCATGATATGTCTTCTTGCATATAAAAACACAATGTGGACATGCGAACTTGGTTTTCACCTGAGGAGTTTTCAAAAGACTAAACCATAGCCAGAATTTAGGATGTTCTATGGTTCATCACCAAATGCTAAAATACATCCTGATTGCAAAGTGTTATGGATAACTATCAGTTGTACCAACATAGACTTATAATACCTGAATCTCCATTTGTGACCTACAAGCTGATGAAGTGTTTTCTATATGAAACCTGTTAGTCTGTTATAAAGGAACTAGTTGCACTGTGTATGTGAGCTCTACTATGTGCCTGGAATGACAAAATGTTTTCCTGGGACCAAAACAACACTTAGGCCAAACTGTTGCTGCTCCTCTTTGCTGGATGCACATTTAACCTACTGTGGTAGCTTATACAAGGTTTATTTATACATATGTCCTTATCCCAGGCAGATATTTTTATTGTATGTTAGGCAGACTTGGATATGAAATTCCAAAAAACTGCTTTTTTCCCTTAACATTGGGGTAATGTGACACCACTAAATCACAAAGAAATGAACAGACACCTTCAAATGAAGCTGCAGATGTACGACTGGTTCCATCCATCTTATCTTTATACACCAATCAACAACAATATTAAAATCACCCTTACATGAAGTGTCCAACATTAATCATCCTGTTATATTGCAATGTTCTGTTGGGAAGCCTTGGGTCCTGGCATTCATGTGGATGTTACTTTGACACATAGCATCCATCTAAACAAGCTCAGCCCGTCTCATGGCAAATTCACTCTCCGACACCAGCAGGCTCCCCCAGCAGGACAATGCACCCTATAACACTGCAAAAACTGCTCAGGAACGACTTGAGGAACACGACAAAGAGCCCAAAGTGTTGACACAGCCTCCAAACTCCCCACATCAAAGGATGCATTGGATGTGTTGGAGCAAGCTCGAGCCACAGACGCCCCGCCCCACAACCCACATGACCCTAGGATCTGCTGCCAATGTCCAGGTAACATACAGCACAGGACACCCCAAGAGGTCCTGTGTCTATCGATTGACAGTTGACAGGACAGAACTTCTTTGGTAACATGAAGAGAACCTACACAATGTTCTGGCTGCTCGAAATAAAACAAGTCCTATTTGAATAGTACTAGTATTACCTATGGTGTTTCATTGTGTTTTTTTTTTTTTTTTTTTAGCACAGAATAAGTCAAGCCATTGTTTTACTCAGATTTACTATGACATTAATGGGCTGCCACTCAATAACTGACAAACCTCCTGAAAGACAGCAAAACGTTCCTTACTGCATGCTACAATGCACAACGCCTTTTTAAACATCCATTCAGATTTTGCTCCTCTGTTGGATTCAAGCTTTCTGTGAATGGGTTTCCATGCTTTGCAGCGTTATGCGCCTCCTCTGATTCTGAACTCTAAAAGCTATCCAAACTTTCATTTAGAATTGCTAATTGAGCTGCCATAATTGTAGAGCTGGAAATAGGCAGAAGAAAGGTGCTGAGAAAACAAACAAATTATGGACATGGCAGATTTAAATCACAGATAACCTTTGCAATTACTACAAATTACTGGAGGCCCTCAGGTCATACTAGTCTTCTGTGAATAATAGACAATACCCAGAAGAAGTTGAACAGTATATTCCTTCCTCAAGTGACAAATAACTAACCTTTAAAAAGCAGTTTACCTACTGAAATTCATTTTTGTCTTTTTGAAGGCTACAAGCCTTGGACAACACTCACTCAGCCTTTCTTAGCTCATCCTTTTCGTTCCCTCTTCTGCAAATGTGACAGGATTTTTCCGGTTGGGAGCTGATGGCTCAGTAGAGCTGCCTGTATCCTTAGAGCTAGGTGTGCAAAAGTCTGCCAGCATCTACAATGGACGAAATCAGAAAATAACTGTACAGCATTCATTTTCATTTAAATAAAATCTGTTTGGCGTATGTGGGTGGTGTGAGTTAACACAGGATGTGGACCCCAACTGTCGTGCTCCTCAGTCCAGTGGCACTTATGTGCGAAATGTCCAATACCTGACATCCCTGGAATTTAAGACGCGTTCGTGTCGAAACGTGTTTCAGCACACTTCTGGTATTACTTGAAATTGTAATTTTATAGATATTAGACTTATCAGTGTTGTTATCTTTCTTCCTGAACTGAACCCCTACTTTAGACAATTCTTTCTTTCAGTCATGACTCCTTCTTGCTTCAAGTTACCAGCAGAACAGACCAACGAGTTTGATGTCAACAAGACATGCCGGCATTGACAAAAAGGAATCAATAAGCACAGAAGCATATGTTTCTGATAGATCAGGTAATTTGGAACCGGTTCTTGATTCCCGTCTCTATCTTCTACAGCTCTATGCTTGTCACCTGGCAAGCTCTCCTGTGTCTGAATGTAAATTATTCAGACTTTTTCATTCAGCACCACAAAGGACATTTAATTCGCCTCTTTGGAGGCAGAAAACTTATTGATATTTCAAAACCTACAGCAACGATATATTTCATGGCTAGATACCGAGTATGAGAGAAAAGATCCTTTTACATAATTTGACTTTATTCACCCAGCTTGCATTCTGGTGAAGCGAAGGCCATTATGAGACCCACTGGGATTTCAGATACGTAAACCTTTCTGCACTGTGAGGGCTGAATGTTTTTCTTTAACTTCAAATGTGAATTATGTGTAATAAAACTCACATATGAACAAATTACATTCTCACCTCATTGACAGTAAGTGTCCTCCAAACACTGTTTAAAGCTCTGACTGCTTCAGCTGGTGCAATAACAAGATCAGAGAGAGGTGAATGGTTTATTTACCTTAATGGCTACTTGCATTGTGATTATTCAATCTATACAGTACACTCTTTAAAATAAGTCAGGGACCTACTCCCGATGAATGAAATGAATGCATGGTTGTAAGGATTAGATGAAACTTGTAAGTTTTGAACCTCATTTTGATGGGTGGGGTGGACATTGCACCAACCTAATATATAGTGTAATTTAGACTGAAATGTGTTGTTTTTATTCAGTTTAATTCGATTCAATTGTGCTTATATGGCATGGATTCACAACATATGGCACCTCACAGTGCTCAACATAATAAGGTATAGACCTTACAAACAGAGAACTCAACAATCCAGCGTTGTCTTTGGATTCCCTCTTAGCAAGTGGTCAGCAATGGTGGGAAAGAACCAAAGATACACCATCTAATAGGGAGGGGGGAAAAAAAAAACCTCCAACAGAACCAGGTGTTCAGTGTATTCAAATATACAACTGCAGCCCAGAATAAAAAAAAGTTAATCAGACAAAATTTTGTTGTTGAATAAATAAATTTCCTAAAAGCCAAACGCTACTAAGAAAGTCTAATTGTAGCAATCAATATTTTTTTTAATGTTTACCACCTTAAAAACGTGTGTTCATACTTATGGTAATTAAGTACATAACCCTTAAAAATGTATTTTAAATAATGTGGAAATACTGGTTGGAACAACTTTAAAACTTGCTGTAGATAGAATGCTAATTCCCCCAACTAAAGGTATTTTTTTTGGTTCAACGTAATATTAAAAGAAGATTGGTGCAAGCTGTTGCATTCTTCTTCATTTTTGATTGTTCGAAAACACTATTTTAGTGTATAGAACAAAATAGCAAACCTTCCATCTACCTCTGTTATATATATATATATCCAGGACATTTCCTTATTCCTTCAGCATGATGTGTGATTTGAACAGATATGTGACTGCGTGTTGTATTTCCGATGCTGACACCATCAGTATTCCCATACAACATGTATACAGCCGTTCCCATGTGTACATGAGCTCTGCAGGCACGGAATGTCAATGTATGAGTGTGCATGTATGTGTTGGGGGCAAAGGGGGAAGTTGGTGGGGCAGTTGGGTGTTTCAGGGCCTGATATGAAGTCTATGTGGCGGGTGTTACGGTAGGAATTGGCTGATAAGATGGGACGATACACTCCCTGCAGTGCCAGGAAATGATGTTTTACTGCTTCTTCCGTCTTTATCTGCCGGTGGAGGAAACTGTAATGAAGAGTAATGCCATGGTTTGAAATCTCACTCTGCCACATTACGCCATAACAACGGCTTTCGTTTTTTTCAAATAATGTGTATGCTGTGCTGTCCTTCAAAGTTAGACTGGGGCTGATGTTGGATTTTTTGCAAAGAATTTTTGTATAAATGGTCATGTAACACTATCTGAAGTGCCAAACTTCCCATAGATTTTTTTTTTTTTTCCTAAGAGATGAAAATGGGTCAGTTTTGAGATACCTGGATTTGAAAGTTCACAATCACAACATTTAAGCAATCAGCAGCTTCCCTTTGAAAATATAATACTGGACATCAAAAAAGTAGCTTGTAGGTCTGCATTCGTTCTTTGAGACAGGGAGGGGTGGATTGGGAGGTGGGTGGGGGGACACAGTTGTATCACTTTATTTGCAATTATGCAAATATGTCCAGCTACTGTGTGAACTGCTGGGGAAGGAGGGGAGATGGTAGAAAAGGAGCTCCCTTATCTTCTAACACAGATTCAGAAAATAGCAGACACAAAAGAGAATGAATATACATCAACTTAAAAAAAAAAAAAAGAAACAAGAAAGGAATAAGTTAAAAGGAACTTAAGAATTGAGTGAAAAGGCAGAAAAAAGATTTACAGTCCATCCTCAGACAGATACCTAAAAGAGAGGGGCAGATCCGCAGCACGCGCTGGCTCACCTCGACCTGTTGTGATTGGTCGGCGCGTTGACCGCTGGCACTGTCTACTCACCGACAACCTCACGACCTTCTAGCGCACCGCTGCAGTGTGTTGTCCATCACTGGTTGTGCGCGTACACAGATATATGCTTCAGTCTGTCCGTGTTGGCTCGCTGTGTCTCCTTTCTCAGCCTGTATATTCAGGAGCAGAGTCCTCTGTCGTCTGACTGGTGAGTTTGCCCGTTCCGCTCAGACTGCCCGCTTCTATGTGATTGAAGTCAGTCTCCGGCTCATCCTGGTCCTTAGGGGAGCTTCTGGAGTGGATCTTGCCAATCTCCTCCAGGGCGCTGGCAAGAGAGTCAAGGTCAGCAGTGTCCTGGTGGCGAGCCTCCCACAAGCTCAGTATGACCGCAGAGGGACTCTGCTGCTTTGCAAAATAGCCCAGGTTTCTGCAGAGGAGCACATCAGGGAAGATGGGATTAACTTTCTTTGCTGATGATATATGTATTTATCTTACAAACCTAAAAGGATCTACAACCTGTTTAAAGACCAATTTAAAACAAATATGCTTATTCATCACTCAACACGTTGATGACCTTCTCCTCCTCCACTGTGATGAAAAATATTCATAGATGATTCTTGATTTTTCTTGATAAAAACACAACAAAATTAAGTAAATAATAATTTAAGACGGGAACTATGATGAAGTGTGTTACACTTTTTATCAGTGAAAAAGAACTGAATAAAAACATTCAAGACATACAAATGAACAAATACAACAATCACTGTGGAATCACACAGTGCTTCTCCTCATCAGAGTTTCTTCAGCCACCCTCTCTTTTTTGAGTACATTTATCAGTTTAACCTGGTGTTTATGAAGCTACTTATGAGTAGCTTAAGATGTCAGGCAGTAATGCTCTCTGGCTTGTTCTTGAAAGAAACACAGTCATGAACTCATCCAAAAATTACAATAAGAAGCAGCTGAAACAAACACGTCGGCAACAGCACAACACAAATGGTAAACTAACACTGGAAATTCTGCATTTTTCCAATTAATGGTGTTGTAATTTTTAAAAAGCGATTTCCAATAAAAATAAGTTAATGTAAAATGCACTGCTATGGCTCTGATGGAGCCAACTCTCTCTGTCTGTAATCAACACTGTGTTGGCTACATCCTGCCCACAGCACAACCTGCCTGGTTACATGTCACCTAGACAACGATCATCTTTTATCATTTTAATGATAAGGATAAATGTTGAAAAATTCTCTTTTAATAAACGTATGTAAAACATAACCAAGAATTTCACTTATACTGCAAATACATATTAGATCCAAAAGAGTAAAGTCCATTATTGATCTCCCTGATTACTAATAATCTGTATTGACATTAGTCATGAAAAATCCGTATTGGCTGAGCCCTATCTGAGCCCTTCATTCAGATTAATTACCATTTTATGCTTTTATGAATGTTTGTGGCAACAGGAGTTTGTGTGGTTGAATCAAAATCAACAAGAGTAACGCTTAATAAGATTCCATAAGAACAACAGAAACTTGCAATAAATAGTTTTCTAACACACTATCCTGTCTGTCTGAGCTGCTATAGAGACACTTTCAGTTTTAAATAATGTACAGCAATTAAAACTTGTTTTGTATAAACACATATTATTAAAACTACACTTAAATGCCTCATCACACATTACCTGTTAACACAGCAGCATCGCTGACTGAGTCACTACTATCTGTTTAAATATCTGGTATGAACATTTATTACATATTTATATGCTGCTAATAAACACTAAATAAGGGGACGTGTTAAGTAAACTGCAGTATGTGTGTTTAGCTAATGAGAGAAGCCAGTGCAGCAGTGTGGCTCACTAATGTCTTTTTAATAGTTTTTAGAAAACAATAGAGCTGTATATCACAGAGAAATAAGATATACCAGGCTTTGTAACACACAATACATTTTAACAGGATCACTTTATTGTTGGTTCTCTTTTAATGGGATTAGTTGACAATGAGGAAAAAAAGAACAGACCATCACCAGACTTGTATTTAAATATGGGAAAGCAGTCAGTGTGTGAACAATCGCTCTGATAAATATGACAATCTGTGGATTCCATGCCCAGCATGAACAGACAACAGACCAAATTAGCTGTATAACATCACTGGATTACAGCTACAGGTTAAAAGATGAGGAGCTCTTTTACTGACTCTTGTGAGCATATGTTTGTTATTTGAGTGCAGTGACTTAAGGACTGGTGATGTTTTCTCCCTAAGGAGAAATAATGACCCTAAAAGCAGCTCTCTGGCTCAGCTTGTCCAGTCTATAGTGGTGGCAATGATATTATATACATTCTAACAGCTACAGCCATGACTATGTGGCTGATAGGAATGATTGATATGCTCACTTATGCTATGCTTTTATGTTATGTTTTTAAATACAAGACACATTTCCATAATGTCAGAACATGTTCTGACATTATGGAAATGTGTCTTGTATTTAAAATGTTAAAGCTTGAATATATCTGTGTGTGATTTGATTTATTCGTTTCTTGACTACGTCAGTCACAAACACACATTCTTGTCAGGTTTTTTTTATCCAACAACATTTTAAAATTCATTTTAAGGCAATTTATCATATAAATATATACGTGCACATGTGATAATCCCTTATTTTCAGAGGATCATGCAGCAGTTCAACAACACTTCACATTGCTGGAACTTCAGAAATGACTTTGCTACGTGACTGTGAATTCCTCGTGAATTGCATTTTCTATGTATTACAAATTACATTTCAATGCTGCACTTCTTATCATAGATGTGGTCCTTCATATCAACAAACCAATAAAAAGACTCTCTACAATATAAATAAATATAAAATCAGTTTTCCAACTGTTCAGTACATCATGTGCATTAATTACTGTGTTAAAGAGGCACCTGTCAAGTGCAAAACACATAAAGTTATACTATATTTAGATGCATGTAGATTTCATGCCTCATTAGAGAATGCTCTGTATAAACAATGGGTATTCACATGGCCCAAAATCAATACTACATTACTACTATTCCCTTCAGCTGACTCCCAGAAAACCAGCTCATTATATCTGTAACTGTAAATTAATTGAACTAAACTGAGCGTCTCATTGCAGTAAACACAACCATCTGCTTTTACATGTAGCTAAAGCATAAAGTATGACCTTTTACGACCATTAAAATATAATCAAGAATAAATTAGCATCACAAGTGAAGAGTAATTACAGGCAAACTGAGTTTGGTTTGGATTCATTCTCAGGTTCTGGTAAAGTGAAAGAAAAGAGAGCTTGTTGCCATGCCAATACATTCCAATGTCCAATGCTTTTATGTATCATTTAACGGCCAGTCCAGTTGAGGGCAGTGTTTCACTGCAGCTGTGTGCTGCTTCACAAGAGAAATAACAACAAGCAACATAAAAGGCTGCAGCCATTGGTCACATCAGCCTCAGTTCAAAGCTGCCCAAGTTGGAGAGGAAAGCTTATCTGGATAATTTGGAATCCCAAAGGACTCTTAGATACCAGCGTCTCATGAATCATGCACTTAACAGGAGATTATACCTGTCACGAGCTAAGACCAAGCAAAGACAACAACTGGGCTCGGTAAATACCAGGGTCTCATCATAAATGCATATTTGTATTTGATAGAGGAGGGACAATTGGGTAATAAATAAGTTATCACACATACATCAGGCCGACAGAATGTTAGAGATGCATTTGATATGAAACTGTTTATTCTTTACAAGGAAACTGGATTTAAGGCCAGAGCAAAACCCACAGTGTATATATGATGTTCCACAGTCACTTATGTGCGATACAATTAAATATTCAGCACTTATGTTATTATTCACATATGAGTGTGTTCACGACAAGGCCATTGCAGAGAGGAGGTCGCACACACACACACACACACACACACACACACACCTACACACACACACACACACTCATAAACACACAAACATCATGCAGTCCAGAGAGGATGCACATCATACACTCACCGATCTAAGTGGAGTTTCTGGGCTAAGAGCTGCCAGTCCTTGCCCTTGGCGTTGGCAGTGTCGAAGGTGGCACAGATCCTCTGGCGGATGGACAGGGGGATTTTGAAGGCCTTGGACCCCGTCTGGGACGTGATGGTGCAGTCTGTCTGCATAAAAAATGGAACTGACTCCTTTTCAGTCTGCAGGAACATAACAGAAACGGACCATAATCAGACTGAGGTCAGAGAGGATTTGCAAATGCTGCTTTGCGCTTGTTTTAACCAGCTTGAGGAGCCAGATGGGTGGAGTTTACTGGGTCAGGACCATTCAGACAGGATGTTTAACATTTTAAAACATTAGTTTAAACTAGTTAGCCCACGGTGGAGGCGTCTAATAGTCTCTTGCACTGTGGATAGTGCTGGTATTTCTCAAAAATCCCGTGATAATCCAACCCTGTGGACTTGGAACCAAACACAGCATAAACCTACAGGTAAAGTTTACATAAAGGTAGAGAATCACTTGAAGACATTTTCCATGAATCACAATAATCCATGATATTTTGCCAGCAATCACTTTTCCATGCAGGCCTCTTACTATTCCATCCAATATCCACACTAAGCTGGCTAAATTCGTAAACACATCTTTTTCTCTTCATTTAAATAAAATAGCATCATACTTTAGCAAAAAGTGTCTTTTTTTGAGTATGTAAATCTTAAACCACTGACTTGCGGAACTTTGGAGAAGCCATGTTATATTGTTGAATGAACAGAAGGTGGCAGTGACACAACGTTTCACTGTTTTTTTTAACTAAACCTTGAAGGGGAAGAAGAAACACAACAGCACCAACAGTGCTTTGCTGACTTTTAATTTGTTACAAATTCTTAAAAGTCGTTCGACTTTTACTTGTTCTGGGACAAAGTCATACTTCATAATTCGTTGTATCGCTGTAAACGGTGGGTGCAAAATGGCCAGAAGCTGCAGTGAAAACTGAAGTACTCTAGTGTTTCTTCTTTGCTGTTTATTTTTGCGGCTGGGTTGCTTGTGTGTCGTCTGCACATGCCCAGTAAGACAGTCACCTGTTCTGGGTTAAATGCAGATAGAGCTGCAATGGACTTTCAACTGTGACCATGAGGATGTGCAAGGGTGGCCAACAGAGAAACTGAAAATGGTTGGAAATGGAGAAATCATTATGTAAATCCATCACCCTCTACAGCCACCATGACGTGACATCGGTCAGGGCCAAGCGCTCACTGGTTTGGTTGAATAAGCGGCTAATGTGACTGTTTGCTGACTGTTTGTAGCATTCAAGGATTCTAAGTTTAGGACAGGTTATGCGTTCGCATTTGAAGAAATTCCAAAAAGCATAACAACACGTGTTTCTATAAATCAGTTTTTGTACAAAATTTGCAAACACAAAAAACAGGATAGAAAAACATTGAAAGGTTTCTACACATGTCTGAGGTAGAGAAGTTGATATCGACACAATGTCAGAGGTCCATACTTGGAAGCGGGATTTGGTATTAGAATGGGAACTTCAGGTTTAACTCTGGGTTTTCATGTCGACGATGCTGATTCACTTCTCATGCTGCAACATGACCTGCTCTGGAGCAGGGTATGTTTAAGAAAACAGATCAACGCATACTAAATCACCGCTTACTGACCAAACATTTATCTCACAAAACAGCATCGCCATTCCTAGAAAATCCCATGGAGCTCAGATAGCAAGAGGATCTCTGAGGAGAGCAAGAGTTTTTAGAGGCCATCTAAACCCTTTTCTTTGCCTGATGAACAGAGATATGGGAGATATAGATTCTCAGTGGAGGGGTCTTTCTTGTGTTTTTTTTTTCAGTAGACAATCTGAAGCCATTTTATTGTTTCATAGACCTTTGTAAAGCGATAATCCTAAAACAGAAACTGCTAGAGCATTGAAGTCGTTGTTCTTTACTTGCTTCCAACAATGTTTACCACCATGAGGGTTATAGCTGAAAGAACACAGCTACAATTTAATAGAATACACGACTGCAGTAATAGTCATATCTACTCATGCCTTAATGATGGGGCAGTGATATCAATGGGCCTTTGAATTTATGCATTTACACAGTTGAAAATGTTTTGATTTTTTGTTTTTTTTATATCACCTTTCTTTCCTGTCTCACTGCAGGACCTGTGTTGCTTTCAGCCAGTATTATATTTTCAAATTCCTCATACAGGTTTAGAATAGTAGGTTGTTCTTGTTTAGACAAATATGGGACTCTATATCTGTCGTAGTCCAGGCCTCAGATCTGTGTTTACTAGCAAGTAGAATTCAGAACACAGCCATTTTGACATACTGCTTTTATTCCGTTCTATTAATTGCGCCATTTCATTGTATCTTCTTTTACCCGTTGGGTTTAAAGGAATGCAAATTGATAATTAGCACCACCAGCTGTTTATCCTGATTTTGTCCAACTCGTAACATTTACATAATAGTGGTAGACAGAAACACACATAAATTTACATTTTCTTTAATTGATTTTCTGAAAAAATTGATCTAAACTTAAATTGAACCCTGATTATTGGTTCCTGCTGGTAGAAAGCAGCTATAAAACTGCTGTACTGGTGTAGATGACATTGATCCAACCTGGTGACCCACAATGTAAAACGCAGCGTAGACCTCTGCAAATGGTCGTGTCTGTTTGCTGTAATGTGCCAAAATGGATGTGGTGATGGTTTGAATTCCGCACACAGCACCTATAAACACTTTCATTTCTTCTTTCTACCTGACAAACCCCAACCAACAAGCTGGGATTTAATCAAATCATAAAAAGTAATTGTAAATCATATTTCATCTGTGTCCAAGCATGAGTTCAAATAGTGTTGGTGGCCTTGAGGTAGAATGAGCACATTTGTGACTGGTTGTGAAAAAGCACTTGGGTAAAATCAATGAGTAACACTCTCTTCTGCCTTAACAACTACTGTCAAGGTGCTCTTGAGTGAGGATTTCTAACTCCTAGCTGCTCCAGTGGAGCTGCTCAGCGGCTGACAGAAGACTGTTGTTAGAGTGGGCAGCTCCCAGGTGTTGGTGCATGTGAATGTGAAGCAGGCTATTTGCTGGAACACGTGTCTCCCTGGATGAATAAAGGTTAAAAAACACATACAGCAAACGTGGTGAACAGCTGGATCCCTGTTGTCGGCGTTAGCCGCGTTTAGCATAAATCTGCGAAGAGAGAAAGAAGGTAAGAGTGTCCTCCTCGCTCTATTAATACACGGTGCAAGCTCAGGAGAGCTGGCCCTGCTGTGAGTGGACACACTCCAGGAAGGTTACATAAAGGTTGATCGAGAAAGTAAAACAACCCCCCCCTCCCAACAATCCATGCCTCCCGTAGCTGCAGAGCCTCACCTCGGCCACAGCCGTGTAGACCTGCAGAATCTGCTCATGGCCTTTGACCTGGCGCACGCTGATTTTGCAGGACAGCTGGGCGGTGGCTGGGCTGTATCTCTCCAGAGAGAAGGCACAGTGCAGGGGCTGCTGGTTGCTGCACCACACTTGGGGGAAGGAGAATTCCTGAGAAAGGTACAGGAAAAAAAAAAAAAAGACTTCAGAGATATTACGCAGTACGCAGCAATGTTAACATATGCTCTAAATGAGATGATTCAGCTTGTTCTACATGTGACCACACTGTCACATGCATAACCGCGTACATGCTGCAAGACAAAAGGTAACAGTTGACTTTGTCGTCTCAATGATTCCAAGGTTTGATATATGTATGCATGAAAATGACTACAGTTAAAGAGAGAAAGAACTGTTAAGGTTTACATATACAACCTGAATCCTGATAGTTACTCTGATAGAAGAAGCAGCTTGCGGGCTAAGTACTTTAAGCAATGTGAGTGGGGAAAACAGGGAAAAAGGGAAAAGATTGCTTGTGATATATAATTAATTTCTGAAGAACGGGCACATCTGTGGGGAAATGTCCTTGACCTCTGTTAGACTGCGTCTCTGCCATATCTGCATATTAAAAGTAACCTGTAAACGATTCCTAGCGAAGACCGC
This sequence comes from Stegastes partitus, assembly GCF_000690725.1. Taxonomy (NCBI): domain Eukaryota; kingdom Metazoa; phylum Chordata; class Actinopteri; family Pomacentridae; genus Stegastes; species Stegastes partitus. The sequence continues at coordinate 610,120 of NW_007577815.1, forward strand.
GGCATTAAAAGCACCGGCCGCTGTGCTCACTCTAGACTTAACCCTTATGGCTTTGATCTGGGCTGCCTGGCGCAGCTCACGGCAGCAGATAATGGAGTCTGGGAGTGGGTGGTGGGGGAGCGGGAGGGGGAAGGGGAGGTGATGGACGTGGAAAGCCGGGATGCTCTTTAGCACTAAAAGCTGACTTGATGTATGGCTCGGCTATTATTCTGCACCTGCTCCACCGAAGCAGGTTCACGCCGCCTGCCTTCCTGCCTTCCTGCCTGCCTACTGTCCCGAGGCCTTCATAAATAAGGCGGAGGAAGGGTGTCTTTGAAACACTTTCACCCTGCGTTCAGATCTTTAAGCAACAACAGCATACAGTGGGGACACAACTCAGCTGCTCTGCAAATGGCAACAACAGGTACAAACAGCACTCACTGACTGCTGCACTCCATCTAATACTGTTTGCATCTTAATGCTCCTGCAAGTGAAACAAACACAGAGCTATTAATCTCTGCTCACATCTGTCTTCATGAACCCTGTGAGTCTGTGAGTGCAGCCTTAAAGAACAAAATGGCGCACACAAACACAACGTAAAGTCAGTCAGAATGTGAGGAGCCAGACTGAACGTATTTTCTATCAAGACAAACGTCTTCTTCTCCGTAGGAACGCATGTGACAACAAAAGACACTGCAGTCAAACATGCTGTGAAGGTTGTTTTCTAAACCCACGAGGGCTGTTGCTTTGTCACTTACACCACGTCTACATACAGTAGATGGCAGAGCAGCAGCGGCAGCAGATCGGTATCGACATGAGAGGTGTTGAAGGTGCATGCTGGGCTGGGGGTCGGCAGCATTTTAAAAGCGCTTCGAGAACAAACACACAGTGAATGCAGTTGTGCAGATAATACATAGTGTAAAAATGTGCTTAAGTTTGTATTTCCGTGTGTGAAAGCAGGACTGATTAGATGTGTGAGATGGATGCCTGAAACAAGCCTTTCTGTGTAGACCAGTTTAGAATGGGTTTAAACAACTGAGACAGCTAAACAGACAGTTACATCAGCTAAACTAGAATTCTGCGTGCTAAATTGGACCCCATTGCTGTGTCAAAATGAGAGCAGCTTCAGCGCACATCATTGTTCTTTGCAATTATGGAAACTAGCTTTCTTTCACTTAAAAAAAAAGTCCAGACATCCTGCTGAATATGTTACAAACTAAATGCAAATGCAATAGTCTTGTTAAAATTTAGATCATCACAAAAATGCATGTTTATCAGTTTAACAAAAAAAAGCAACTTATACAGTAGAACATTTAACACACACACACACACACACACACACACATAAAATAAGTCAATTCAATTAAATGTGGGAATCAGAATCAAAACATGGTTCATCCAAATTATAAAAATGCATCGATTGGGATTATTAAGATCATTATGTACCTTATGGATGTGTATATTTTACTGAATTTAATGAACAATTTGTAAGGAAAGATATAAAAAGAAAGAAAAGGAAACAAAAGGAAACAAAAGGAAAAGACAGGAAAGAAAAGGAAATTTAAGAATTGGAAAAGAAGGTAAAGGTAAAAAAAAAAACAACAACAAAAAACTAAACGAAACAAAGGTAACAAAAAAAAATTATGCAAAGAAAAGGAAACACATGAAGGTCAGGCAAGGAAAAGAAAGAAAGGAAATACAAAGAAGGAAATAAACTTGGTTCTGATCACTGATTAATAAACAGTAACAACTAGGTGCTCTATTGGTCATGTGTTATAGATGCATCTTTGAATCCTCAGTAAGTTAGGAATTTTTGAATGTGATTAAAATTAAATCTTGTCAAACATTAACCAAAAGATCCTGTGTAAGAATGTGAATGCTGTTAACAGTACAGTGGGATGAAGTCAGAGCTGACAGGAGAATTTCATTAACAGAAAAACAAGCAGAAACACATCACAGCGCCGCTCACACTGTTTGATTGATAAGTGAACCATGGGAGGAGCACTGCACAGGCACCACAGTAATTAGCTGCTAGCAGCAAAAACAGGATCCTGCAATTTAGCTCTTACTAGTGTATGCATTATGCATCTTATGTCCTCACTGCTGCAGTTACCTGACATGTGGTAAAGGGTTTGATGCTCCACAGGAACTGAGGAACATCCTGGATGGACACCTGCAGGCTGAAGGTGTTCGCTCGGAAAGGCAACATCTTTGGCTCCTCGAGGAGCTGACCCCCTCTGGTCTTCTCTGCAGCCACCACTCCCTGACGACGAGAGGAGGGGGAGAAGCAGAACGTGAAGTGACAAAGAAGACAAAGAAGGGAAAAGAAAGAAATGGAAACAGCAGAAAGTAAAATGAAGAGGAAACAAATAGGAAGAAAGGAAATGATAGAAAAGGTATAGAGATGAAGGAAAAAGAAATGGGAAGGAGAGAAAACAGGGAGAGGAATAAAAAGGACAAGACAGGAAAAGAAAAGAAACAAAAAAATAAAAGAAAGGAAAGGAAAAGAAAAACAGAGGAAAAGGAAAAAAAAGGGAAAGAAAGAATGAACAGTAAAAGAAATAAAAATATAGACAAAAAGAGGCAAAAAGGACAAAAAAAGCAATGGAAAGGATAGAAAATGAAGGAAAAACAAAGGAAAGGATACAAATGAAAGATGCAGAAAAGGAAATGAAAGACAAAACAGAGAAAAGACAGGAAGGGACAGTAAAAGAAATGAAGTGACAGAAAAAGATGAGGAAAAGAGAGGAACACATGAAGAGAAAGAATAGGAAGGGACAGAAAAGGAAATGAAAGAAAAGGAAAGCAAAAAGACAGAGAGACAAATGAAAGGAAACACAAAAGGAGATGAAAAGAGGAGAAACATAATGAAAGGAATGGGGAAGCAAAGTAAGAAGGGAGAGGATGCCAGCAAAAGGGGTTAGAGGGAAAGAGGGGATGAGTAAAAACAAGGGGAAAAGCAAGAATTGAAATTACTGCGAGAAAACTAAGAATGCAAGAAGCCTTGCTTCTTTTGGAGGTGCACCACCTTTGCATATCAGCACAAACACCTGTTGCTAATCCTTTCCTCTGTCACATCCGCTAATTGACTCATCCCAAATATTAGCAGAGCAGCAGGCCGCCAGAGAAGTGACGTCACGCCTCCGCTGAACAAATCCTACAAGTCGCACTCTTACATTAGCATCACATTTGCAGCCTCGACATGACAGATTAAAGCTTGAATTTAATGCTGAGGGAACTGTCGCTGTGTGTGTGTGTGTGTGTGTGTGTGTGTGTGTGTGTGTGTGTGTGTGTGCTGCGAAATGTCCATCTCCCAAATTGAATTTGTGATGATGAAAGAGCACTTTGATTGTCGCTTGCAGGTATTCATCTGTCATCATTGTTCAGCGTCCCGGTGGGATGGTTGGGTGTCTGGCCTGTCTATCCTTAGCCACCTCAATCACAAAGGAGGAAGACAGTGAACAGAGCTGTGGCCAACGCAGAGCCACGCTGATTCATTCTGACTAAGTGTCAGTGCGTGAAAAAGCTTGTCGATGCATATGTGTGTTTACATGTGCGCTTGCAGAAAAGCGTCCACGAGGTACACTGCATATCGTTATTGCTGTAGGTGTTAAAAAAAAAAAAAAAAAAAAAAAGCTGTTGTCAAAATGCAGATGAAAGACATACACTAAATGTGACAACAGGGACCTGAAATATGGCATTCCTCCTCTGCCATCTGCCTCTGTCTGTGTAAACTGTTAGCCGGAGAGCAGCCGGACAACGGCCCATTTTTATATTTATTTTGTTTTTCTCGTACAGCATGTGGTTAGCTTGGATCTGCGATAACATTTGAACTGATCTGAAGCTGTCGAGATGCCATGATTGAAGCGTTCTGCAGACTGTGACTGTTCCTGATGTGCTGTTTGACACGTCACGCATGATTGATGTGTCTTAGAAGATGTTTTACAGCTAAGGGAATGTTGCAATGTCAACCAGGAATGAGAAATCCAGGAAGAAGAATAGTTTCAAAGTGCTAGGAGGAATTTTCAACATCCACACTTCCTTTAAAACCAATCAGGAACTTGGGATGCACACATTCAGCACACATGGTACAAAAATACAACACAGAGGCCAACAAACCTTCATCAAGATAGAAATGCAATCAGTTAAAATATTTGCAATAACTACCTTGTCTAAGTTTTGGAAGGAGCTGAGAGAGAGTAAAAAGAGGGCTAGAATCTACTGATTTTAGATAGTACAAGTGTGAGGAGGCACTGGATAGCAGAGACTGAAACTGTTGATTTAAAGGATGAGAACAATCAGACAGGATGGATTCTGCTTTCTTACATAACAGTTTGTTGTAAAGATTCTGCAGAGCTTCCTGCACAGTGCCGGCTATTTTGCTGCAGACATTAACTACCTTATTGAGTACACTTTTGTGTCTGACCTTAAGAGACTGATACCAGCGGATTAAAGGGAAAGTGAGCACAGACTCAACAAAAGATCGATAAAACATTCTCATCAGGGTCCTGTCAACCTGGAACTTTGAGAGTTTCCGAAGACAAAATAGACGCTGCTGGCTTTTCCTATACACCATGTCAGTCATTTTCTGCACAGACAGTTTTAACAGACAGGTGGACTGGTTGAACCAACGGTATGAAAGATGAGCGAGTGCCAAGTCAGAGATCAAAGTTACACCTCTGTGTGCATGGAAATGTAACGAGAGAAGTTACCTTAGACTTCTAAGGTTCATTTCTAGTAAAAACCCAATCACAAGGTTTAAAGGCCCTTCCGATGAAAATGAAGTGTTTTAACTAGCTAACATGTCCATATGATGCATTTATATGGCAGAAGACATATCAAGAGTGAGTATTAGAGTGTAAGAATATTTCCACCATGAAACTGCAGTGTACTGAAGACAGTCATAAAAACACAGAATCAGACTTTCAGGCTTTTACACAAAACAAATCTGAAGAACCAATCCTGTCAGCTTGCAGGGTGGAGCTTTCTGTATCATTATTCTTCTGCAGAAACAATTTCTATTTTGAACATTTGTGGCAAAATAACCCCTGAAAAACTTGCTAATGAGTAGTGTAGAATAGCTTTATGATCTTCAAGCAGTTGTACAGCACCAGTCAAAAGTTTGGACACAGCTTCCCATTCAATGGTTTTCGTTTATTTTAATTATTTTCTACATCGTAGATTCATACTGAAGACATTAAAACTATGAAATAACGCATATGGTGTTATGTAGGAAACAAAAAAGTGTTAAACAAACCAGAATATGTTTTATATTTCAGATTCTTCAAAGTAGCGCCCTTTTGCTTTGATGACAGCTTTGCACACTCTTGGTATTCTCTCCATCAGCTTCAAGGGGCTATCTCCTGGAATGGTTTTCCAACACTCTTGAAGGACTTTCCAGAGGTGCTGAGCGCTTCTTGGCTGCTTTTCGTTCACTCTGCGGTCCAACTCATTCCAAACCATCTCAACTGGGTTTAGGTCGCGTGATGTGGAGGCCAGGTCATGCAACGCAGCACTTCATCACTTTCCTTCTTGATCAAACAGCCCCTACATACCTGGAGATGTGTTTGGGCTCATTGTTTTGTTGAAAAACTAATGATGGTCTCAGTAAGCACAAACCAGATGGGATAGCATGGCGCTGTGGCAACCATGCTGGTTAAGTGTGCCTTGAATTTTGAATAAATCACCAACAGTGTCACCAGCAAAGCACCATCACACCATCACACCTCCTCCTCCAGGCTTCATGGCAGGAACCACACATACAGAAACCATCACTCACCTTCTCTGGTCTCACAAAGACATGGCAAATTGGGACTCATCAGACCAAAGTACAGTTTTCCACTGGTCTAACGTCCGTTCCTTGTGTTTCTTGCCCCAAACAATTCTCTTCTTCTTTCTGTTCATCCTCAGTAGTGGCTTCGACCATGAATGCCCGATTCACGTCTCCTCTGAACAGTTGATGCTGACACTTGTCTATTGCTTGAACTCTGTGAAGAATTTATGTGGGCTCTAATCTGAGGTGCTGTTAATTTGCGGTTTCTGAGGCTGGTAACTCTAATGAACCTATCCTCTGCAGCACAGGTAACTCTTGGTCTTCCTTTCCTGGGGCGGTCCTCATGAGAGCCAGTTTCATCAAAGTATTTGATGGTTTTTGCGACTACACTTGAGGATAAATTCAAAGTTGTTGAAATGTGCGAGATCGACTGACCTTCATGTCTTAAAGTAATGATGGACTGTCGTTTCTCTTTACTGAGTCGAGCAGTTCTTGCCATACTATGGATTACAACAGTAGTCAAATAGGGCTATCCACTGTGTACTAACCCTACCTCTGCACAACACAACTGTTGGTCTCAAACACATTAAGAAGGAAAGTAATTCCACAAACTGACTCAGGACAAGGCACGCCTGCTAATTCAAAACCATTCTGGGAGATGATGAAGCTGACTGAGAGAATGTTAAGAGTTTGCAAAGCTGTCATCAAAGCAAAAGGGCGCTACTTTAAAAAATCTAAAATCTAAAACATATTCTGGTTTGTATTACACTTTTTTGTTTCCTACATAACACCATATCTGTTCTTTCATAGTTTTGATGTCTTCAGTATTTTTCTACAATGTAGAAAATAATTAAAATAAATAAAAATGACTTTTGGCTGGTACTATGGGTGAGCTGGCCAGCTTGAGCTGCCATAAGTGGAGAGAGAGACTATGCAGAGCACACTCTGAGAATACATGTTATAGAGTTATATCTCAGTCATTTTAAAGCATGACAGGATTCTTCTCTTGGAAACAAACTTAAAAAAACATGGGGAAAAAAGATTAATAGAGAGGAGTTATTAGGGATTAGATTAATAAACAAGACAGGACTTTCTTTTGCCAGCACCGCGAACTGAAAGTACACGCAAGGTTTACGCTTCATCTAATAATCTAATAACATTAATCTTTGGAGTGACATATGTTGTTGAGTTTCAATAATTAAACGATCAGTCAATCAAGAGCAGATTAGAACAATTTTGATAATGCATTACCTCCGAAAGTAAATATTCAAACACAAATGGCAAAAGCTTTTACATGGAGCCATTATCTGTTTTTCTTTGGCTCTGATTACGGTTGTCAAAAATATCGATACCTCGATATTAAATCGATACTAAAGCTGGTTTCGAGCAGCGATATTCAGTTCCCGTGGTATTGATACTTTTCCGTCTCTCGCAGCCTCCTTCAGTTGAGGCTGACACGCCTGTTCCCTCCAGAGCGCAGGGTGCTGCTGTGTACATAGACTGTATAAAAGATGGACGTAGCTACCATGACGTCGCCCGTTGTTTTCTGCACTGAGAAAATGAAGCCAGGGTTTTGCTATTTCCTGGTTGACATCTTGGATTTTTGGAGCCATAGGAGCAGTGATTGGTCAGACGGATTGAGAGGCAGGCCCTCTCTGCCCGCCCACATTTACCGCCTTCTGCTCGCTTCATCTGTATGGTCGCTGCCAACTGTCAATCAAGCCAGCCATGCCCCTTGCCCCGCAAAATGTTGACGATTTTTTAAAAATTCAGTATTTATATATTTTCAGATTGGCCACCTGATCTCTGGACTTGACCATGAAAACTAATTTTAAAAAAATCCTGAGCTGTAGGAATGCAGTATTTTGTGATCTGTGATCACTTCTTTTCCAATTCCAGTCTATGGGAGCCAGGGCTTTTTGGAGCCAGCAACTAGCGGACGTAGTGATATTGCAGGTTTTTGACACTTCCGGGTTGGCTTCATTTTTCAGAGCCGGTTGCTACGTCCATCTTTTATACGAAGAAACGTAAAATTGCACTACATGGAATGATAAATTATTTCATCCCACGTTAAATGTAAAAGTTGACTTCTACCACATTTTCTACGTGAATTCATATTAACCCAGGATAAAAGGTGAATAAGCTGACGTTGTTGGTGCAATCAGGGGTTTTAGTTTAATGTGACATCATGAGTTGTAATTTTTTGCACATTGTTTTTTTTTTTCTTCTAGTGCCAAAATGAGGCTGAAGAAGACCAACCACCCACAAGCACCATCATTCAGCCTACATGACCTGCTTTATTTCATCAGAAAACTATGACCATCTCTGTTGTGCACTTTAAAAAAAAAGTTCTCTTCTGCTGATACTTTTATATTTTAAAAGTTTGTGTGAAATTTTGTTCCAGAACAATTCTGTTTACAGTATTTAGTGCACACTTTAAGACTGTTTATAATTCTTTGTTGTGTGTTATTTGTTATATTCTATCTCAAGAATGTTCAACAAAAAGGTGTTTTTTTTTTTTTTCTCCATGCTATCGAAATCGGTATCGAGTATTGAGTTTTTTTTCCCAGTATCGAAATCGAGTTTAAAATTTTAGTATCGTGACAACCCTACCTCTGATTAGAGTAAACTGAATATCTTTGAGTTTTGGGAAGTTGGTTGGATTCAATGAGATATCATGTTGGACTCTGTGAACCTATGAAATCCATTTTTTCATTATTCTTATAAAATGCAAACACCAAACAATTCAATGTAGATTACCAGGTCATGAAAATTACTGTAAATTGCAGCCTGACTCTTAAATGTCACAACCATTATTGGGGTACTTTGGGTTGTTCAAAGATGAAAGTAGCCTACAAGGATGGTATGTAGTTGCCATACATTAGCACATTAGCCTGGAATTGTTTATGAAATGTTGGGGGGGTTGGGGGAGGGATGACATACAGCTTTAGTGCAATCTCCAGTCTAACCCTCATATTTAAGCAAAATGTACTTTAAAATGGAACCCATGTAATTTGTGTAGACGTGAGAGCTTAGAACTTACAAGATAAAATAACTTGCAACTGGACTTTTCATTTCAGGGTGGAATTAAGTGATTCACATCAAAAATATGGCCAATTAATGGATAAATGAATGGACTCAAGGGTATTTCAAATGGATTAGACTGTTTTCATAAGGTGTTAAGGGCTAAAACCCCATCACATCTAGTCAGAAGCCCCAGATTATTAAATATAAGGTATAAAATTAAAAAGATTCAGTCTTTAGGTGCTTTTTTTTTTGGTGTTCCCATACAGTATGTAGCTTAGCCAGTTTCATAAAAGCTTGCAACATAAGATCATCTCCTCGTGTTTATTTTACCTCCTCATAAAAAAAAAACAAAAACAAAAACAAAAAAACACCACACTTTCGACCGTCGCTCGAGCACAGCATAGGAGTGCATTTACCTGCAAATTGCGAGTGACATTCATTTGCGAAACGGGACGCGGGGACCATTTATGTAAGTAGTGCTCACAAATCACTTTCGCGAAAACAGCCGCTTGGATATGTGATCATTCTAAACTGTTATGATGCCATTTGCAAAGATTTCTGTCGACTGTTCCTGATCTGCTGTTTGACAAACGGCACACGGTGTTTTGCAGCTAAATGAATGTTCTGAATGAAGTGTCAGCTGACAATGAGACATCCAAAAGGTATGAGAGAGGAGGCACAAAATGACTGGTGTGATAAAAAGCACTGCATTCATGATTAAAAAATGATTATTTCTAGTAGATGATGCTAGAATTCCGGAGTGATCCTCTGCCAAGGCTAAAGGTTGAGGTGAACAGTATTTTCTGGTAGCATTTACACTGGAAGGTAACGTCTGCCAGTAGAATACTAATGCAGGTGGTATTTTCAGGTAGGAAGCTTTTATCCACTGTCTCTCTCCGATACCATCTAAATGCTGTGACCTTGGAAATGGACTGACTGATGGAGGGGTATTATTTCTGCTCATTCTTACGCAAAAAGACTTTCACATTGTCATTGTAGTTACAAGTGACACAATAAAAACTGGATCACTTTTGATGATCTAAGACTTGAGCTGAATGATTATCTGCTAATTTCCACATCGAGAATTTTTAAAAAGGGAAAGCAGTATTGTTCATTATCAGAGAAAATGTCCGACCTCTGCCAATCATAAGCCTCGCTTGCTCTGTGCTGAAAGAAGTTTCCCTCACACAAGTGTTTGTGTTGCATCAGGCTTCCTGTTGATCCAGAATCCGGTCTGTGATTGACTTTGTGCCGGAGCTTGGAAAACACACAGCAGAGATGTGGTGCTAACAGACAGGAGCCCAAGGGACGTGCAAAAGTCTGGCATCTGCTCGGCAGGCTGGGAATTCATAAACCAAATCCAGAATACATTTTAAAGCCAGCTGCCGCTGACGGCTGCGACATGACAGAAAGGCGGTCGGGAGGCAGAGCCAGTCACGATGGTAGCAGTGCTCTCCTGTTTGTCTAGTCTCTCTGAGGAGGACGTGGAGCCTGATTTCCCTCATGTTCACTGATGAGATCACAATGCTTAAAAACCCTATAGGTCACTGAAGAATAATCAAGTCAAACAGGATCAAAAGGCAGAATGATTGGTTAACATTTGAATGGCAGTGATTACAGCACGGCAGCCTTTGTTTCAGTCAATTAAAAACACAAGAAGAGCATGTGTTACCAAGTCCCAACTACGCTGCAGTATTGTTTCTCAGCGGTAAGGAATATGCAATCACTCACATGGTTTAACTCTTAGCACATGTTGAGGTCCCTGCTGCCTCCAAGAGCTCAGGAAACAACCCCACACAAGATGCTCAGTGTGAATCTAGGCCACGACCTACAATGTGTTCTTCCTAATAGAGTGAAAATCACTAAAGTGACACGATGCATCCTCGTGTTTTAGTCAAAGAGGCCAGAGATGGCAAAAGACTGCAGGAAAACCAGTCATCTGAACCCAATAGTGACACTGAAGCCACTCACTGGCCAACATAAGACAAAGTGAAATCAGCCCAAATGAAGCAGCTGAACTTTCACGACCCGTTTGGTTAAAGTAAAACAAAAGTGGCTCAATATTCTCTATGTTTACCTCACTGCCAACAGTTTTCATTGGAACTATTTCCAGCTGAAGAAATAATTAGTGAGAGCTATTGTTTCAGTATATTATCAAGATGGACAAACATTATGGTAAAAGATTTTGCAGTTGATTTCGTAAAGTGATGTTCATCATTCCATTTCAGAGATAAAAAACTCAAACCCCACATAACACTAACTTGGAATCCACATTAAAAATGAGATGTAATCATTTCTTGACATTTCTTAACCCCCTGAACCCAAAGCAGTTCCTGGATGCTCATTTTTCACTGCGATATAAAATCACTCTGCTCGATTTCTGGCTCTGATAAATGGTGCGATTTTAGTTTAGTAAGATAACATGCCTTTCAACCCCGCTGGCGGGCTTTGGGGTTCAGAGGGTTAAGTCTTCGATCTGTTCGATCCACACTGACTCTGACCTCCGTTCAACCTCTCTGTCCTCAGAACCGGCAGCGCTGAGGAGCTGAAAGCAGAGCAGCCTGACAAGCTGGATTATCAGGCCGCCTGACGGCAGCAGTTTGGGAGTGGTTTCAAAAATGTACATTGTTAAATATCTTTATTGTATAGAGCCACTGTTATTGAATTTATTTTGGGCATGATTTAAGTTCTCTCTCCTAAACATGGTTGTACTGTTTCCATACACATGCAGGACTTTATAGTGCAGTCAAAAATGAGCCTACAGTGAGTGAAAATGTGACAGAAGAGAAAAAAAAAAACACCTGAAGACTGCTTGGGGTTCAGAGGGTTAAAACAGGGGGCAGCCTTGATAAATAGGGGAGTAAAGTCTACACAAGCACAGGTTCCACCTCAGCAGCCATTTTTAAATATACCAATCCTGCATTAAATTAGCTTTGCCCTGGGAATTAGTAGTTTATAACCTCAGACTCGGCACAAGGAAGCCAAAGCCTAGTCAAGCCATTATTACTGGCCACGTGCTCTTTATGAATAATGAGATTCTGCAAAACTGCAAAGCACGGAGCTGCTGGAAATAATCATGACACAGCCTTTGCTGCATAAACAAAAGCACCTCCAGCATCCTCCTCTCACCTGAAAGGCGTGCGGCGTGTCGTCCACGCAGTACACCCGCAGGCTGTAGTTCATGGAGCCGGCCTCCATGCTCCCGAACACAGCCAGCTTCAGCCTCTTGACGGCAGCCTGCGTCAGGGGCTCGCCCACCAGGGCGTACGAGCCCGGCTGGTCCAGCAGCAGGTGGCAGCTTGCTGAGTCCATCAGGCAGTAACACGAAGTGGACTCTTCCTCCACTGACATCACCTCCTGCAGCGAAGAACACACGTTGCCCTCATCAGAAACTCATCAACTCTCATCTAGACTTGATCACAGACCACTTTTTTCACTCATCTTTTGTTCAGTTTCTTCCACAACTGATCAATTATACAAACAGCTTGTAATCATGTGTTGCAAACGCCGTCTTAAGATTCAGTTACATTCGTGCAGGATTTTTATTTAAGAGAAGCTTAGTGAACAACAACATCTTTAATAAAAAAAAAAAAAAAAAGACTGTTACTTCCTGCATGAGGCTCTCTGTTGTCACTCATCTGACTGAGCCTAACATGTTTACTGCTGACAGAAAGATGACACAAGAGACAACAGGTGTTTCGCTAACACATATCTTTTTATATTTGACTACAAGCTGTGCATGAGCCACTTCAGGTAGTCCACCATAACTGTTATATATATTCTGAGCTCGTATGTGACATATAAACACAGCAGAATCCTGAAAACAGTTCTTTAATCAGTTTTTATGTTGCACAAAACTTTTTTAAGAAACAGTGCGTTTCTGTTTAAAAAGAAGCTTTAGCGCATAATGATGTTGCCACCACCATCCACTAGACAGGCAGTACAATTACATGGCTTTCACACATTGTCTCCCGTGTATATATTTTCTGAGTCTACAACACATGGACTGTAAGTGTAAAAACATACACTGAAAAACAGTGTATCTCATTAAGCCTGACCTGTAGAATTCTTAAAGGCTGCCAAGTGCGGCACACGTGCTGAAGAAGCTCCCTTGTACAGCTAAAAGGGATGCAGTGTTTCATTTTTGTTGCATCAAATCTGGTAAAGCTGCAGTCGAACACTTTTAGAACAGGTTCAATAACCTCTGTGTTTACTGGCTCATTGCTGTGAGGCTGTTATTTACTCTTGAAATTAAAGTTCTGATTAGGTGGAAGTAAAGCATTTTTTTGCTGGAACTTTGCAGCTCCCACTCTGACCTGGTGATGAGGACAAGGAGGCCACGTATTTCAAAATTCTCCTCAGTGTCTCTGACCCACAGAGCCCAGGACTGTTCGGTTTGTTCTCACAGTTCTACAGCTCATACTGACATTTCTGGGAGGTTTTGCTAGGTTAAAATTTAAAAAATATATATCCTTGGGCTTTAAAAAGGTGTAAAACATCTTAGACAGACTTAAACAAAAATCTACAATCAGTGACAGCATTAAAAATTACAACAAAAAGTGCATCCAAGTTCATCACAGACAGTAGCCATGTCTCTGACGCATATTTAAAATTGCACAAAAAAAAGAGGAAAAAAATCCCCATAAAGTTTTTTTTTTGCGTGTCTGAAGTGGAAAACCCGAGACAAAGAGCACCGAAATTAAAAGGTGAAATACATGAAGCACATGACTTCAATGTCAAATAAAGTTTTCAATCTTTCAGTAGAATAAAGGTGTATTTTAAATATGTTGATACTCATCACTGTTACATGTTTTTCAGTCAGACTAATCACTGTTTAAATGTGTACTTTACATCTCTAAGCCCAGTGCATACACCACAATGTGCAGGTCCATATGATTACTGCAACTCTTCAAGATGAATCGCTTCAAGCTACACTAGTTAATAAAAATATCACAGTTTACTTCCTTGGAGGTGAATTATGACAATTAACTGATAAAATAGTATGTTTATAGGTTACCTTGGGAACAACCTGCAGTAATTAGAAGTAAATCGCACTTTTTAATGGTAGGCTTTTTCAGACTACTTAGAGTTCGCAGAGTGGCTTAATATTCATGCCAAGAGCCGTGCAGACTGGAAAAACTGTGCAAATGAACTTCCATATACAGTTGAACGTATTATAGATTCTGCCCAGTGCTGTTGAATAATGATGTAGGTAACACAACACAGGTTTAAATCACAAAGCAAAAACCCACACAGATTGTAAGTAGTCTCCCGAGGATGCAGAAAACCATTTCCTACATGAGTGATGGTGTTAGTACGGAGCAGAACACAAAATAGTCATTATAAACAATACAGAGTGTTTTATTTATGAGACGGCAAGAGCAGATGGAAAGCACTTCATTATTTTCAGCTGGAATGAAGGAATCCTTTCCTATTCTTTTCTTTCCTCCTCACTTCAAAGGAAATGTACTTGAACAAATTCTGAAATAGTATATATGATTAGCAAAGATTTGTAATAACCGACTTTCAAGCCAGAAGGTGAGCATTAACTGCATTAGAATAATCCACGGAGAAGGAGGTAAAGAGCACCAAGATTCAACTTCTAATATCTTCTCGTGATTATCCAAAAAGTCTCCCAATATTGTCACGCAGCATGCTGCAATCCCCGACCTAGCGGGCCGACAGAATCCATGAAATCCATGTGATTACACAATTTAATGAGGAGCCGTGAGACTGAGCAGCGTGCTAAAACACAGCCTGAGGAGCGCTACTCATTCCCTCACAAATAATCACAAGTCAACTGGCAATATGCTAATTAAAAGTCACATTAGCAGCGATCGTGTCCTGCAAGACGGCAGATCTCCACGTTCTGGATGGCTTTGGAGTAACGTTAGCCACATCACTCCAGTACTGTGTAATACACTGTTGGACATCGAGTTGGAATAATTTATGTTTTCAAACACATTCCTCTTTTAATTTCTGTTTATACACACCAGTAATTACTCCTGACCAGATGCAACATTCACATACTGAGTCCCAGTTACCAGGTGAAACAGATTCTGACTTTGGGATCTGACTGAAGAGCGGGACGTCCTGCCCATTGACACCATCAACAAGCTTGTGGACAGTATGCCACCATGTCTTAACCCATTGATCAGTGTCAGGGGTGGTCATACTCAATAGTAGTGACTGAGAGACATTTGAAATATATAAATATTGGACACTCTAAAGCATGAAATCCCCTCAAATATGTGTTTCCTGTTATATGACCAAGGTTGAAAAATTGAAACAAAACCCTTAATCCTATTGTTCAATATCCTCAATGATGTTAAGCCTGAATATACAGTTTGCAAAAGTTAATTGTGGTTTAATTTTTTTACTATGATATGTATTGTATGCATGTTGTGATATCAGCAAAGGTTTAAGAAGATGTACACTTTATCTGTCAAGAATAAATCACATTGTCACAATCATTTCATGAGAAGAAGTAAAAAAATATTCTATTCAAACTTAATGGGCAACAGTGTACATTAGCTTATCTCGTAACATGATTTGACATGTATGATAGTGTTGCAGCAACAGAAAGTAAGTTTATGTTCTATATTTTTCTGGCGTTCAAAGTCCTTTTATTTTTATCTTGGAAACAGCAGCTGAGAATTGAATTTTAACACAGCTGCAACGCAGCTGCAGACTGTCACAGCAGCTGGGATGTGTTCTCAAACCACTGAATAAGCTTGTGATCGAAAATAGTCTCCAATAAATAGTTACTTCAGTTTTGTTTCTTATAACTACAACATCCAGCCATTTTTGGAAATTGTTAGCTAAGCAGGTGCATTTTGCAATGCACTTATGAATGTACTCATCACTGTAGAATACCAGGGCAGACTGGCAACAAAAACAAGTCCAGATTTTCATGTATCAAATCAAACTAAGACAACATGTTTGTCAATCAACAAATCCTAATTTCTAAAAGACAAAATAAATCGTTGCATTTGTATTGCTTGTGTCTGTCAAATGTAAAATGATTAAAGTAACGGTCAACCCTGCAGCAGGACTCCAGCATTAAAACCCTGAAGTTGACACAAACATTTAGTGAGTTCACTTGGCGACCTCACGCTACAGAACATGTGAGTACAACAAAGCAGCAACTCCCTGCTCACTCCTCTCTGATGTTTCTGCCTCTTCTGTCCTCATCTTCACCTGCAGACCACCTAAATAAATCTGTTATATCTGAGCACACTTTGTGGCATCAGCCAGAAAAAGCCTTTTCTTTGCTTGGCACCTTCTCTGCACTGCTGGCTGTGGGATTTCTCTTTCGATCCATGTTTCGGCGACGAGTGCTGGATGCTTTCAGTTGTGATGGCAACTGCTACACGCTAAAACAGATTTCAGCAGCTCTTCCGCTGCAGCTAGGACGACCTATAGATTATATATGCATGTTGACTACAAACACCAAGGTTAGCACTAACAGGGAAAACTCCCACACTTTCCAATGACCAGCGTTATTGTTCTGCGATTTTCAAGCACATTTGTGAATGACTATTGACAATAAACACTGGGAATAGCATGATATGATATCCACAGGAAGGGTATGTCACACTGGATGTAAGAGCACATGCATCCTGCCTGTGTGATAACATTTGGTTGAGTGATGAGTCACAGAAGGAGCATACGTTTTGACGTAAATTGCGGCGGTTATGTGGCTGGTTCAGAAGCGCACTCTGCCTGTGTGAGCTGAGTCACAGCTGCTGTTCCTGCTGACCATGTTGGCCCGGTTCAGTGGACCAGAATACAATGACTAACTTCCTGCATCTCCTACATCCTCCTGGGGAGACACCACACAGTTTGAAAACCTCTGACATTGACTGTCATGAGCTCCAGTGCAAACTGTTTCTGACGATGAATCAGATTACTTACTTTGACTGGAAGATTGATTGAGAGACACGCTAACACGCTGTTGTGCTCGGACTTTTCATCTGGATTCCACTCTGAGCGTGATGCAGAAAAACACGGCCCTTATCCTTGACATGTAACACCATGATGTGAGCGCACTTACAAGCGATATTCCAACTTAGTGAATAATGGATTACCATAGCTGGCTGACCAGAACTGTATCGCAGCTCATCAGGATCAAAAACATGCAAAACAGCATCAAGCCAAACACACACAATACACTGGGCCCAATTTAGTTTCTGTTGGCAAACACAGTTTATCTTCTCATATATGATAATCAGCCACTGTGCTGCTCAGAGAGATGAACTGTTACTACTTTGTTGAGCTACATTCGTGTCAGGTGCCGGGACTCCTGTGAATACTTTATGCATTTTGTACTTATGCCTTCTGCATCCTCATAAGCACTGCTTAACACACTGCAATATGGCACTGAATAACATTATAGTGTGGCTGGGTGGGCTGAGAAGTCTTCTGTGAGTCATGTGCATTTTAATGACAGCTGAAACGAGGGTATTTTAATGGCACTGTGCATTTGCAGGTATTATGCATCTTCAAACCCCCTCCTTCTCTCTCTCTCGCTCTCTCTCTTTAGGTTCGACCTCAATAGTAAGTCATTATTTCCAACCAAGAAGCTCTAAGGATCTCTGCGCCCTTTTAATATTAGAGTGAAATCTCAAAGCGACATGAATCTTGTATTCATTCATATTCCCTCTGCTCTCTTTCCCTTTCTCATTCGGAACGCTTGCACATCTTGAGAAATTGCCCCCTTACACTGAAAAGAAATCTTTTTTCTCTTTTCTTTTTTTTGTCACACAATAGCATACCTAGAATGCTTGTAAAAGGCAGGGTTAGGTAAACATGAGCCTGAACTCAAATGAGTGGGAGGTAAAAAAATAATAAAAAAAACCTGACAGAAAGGGATGACACTTAAACAAGATGTTGACGGAAAAGCCCTTCAAAAGCGTGTTCATCTCTGACTGAGTGACCCAGAGGGAGTCGACGCGGCTTCTAATCTGCAGCAGCGTCAGGTGGAATCTCAGACAGAGATTATAAAGGTGGACGAAGATAAAACTAAACTAGTAATTTGGCATCCACTTATGTACAAATTCTATCTACATGCTGACCACAGAGAAGAGATCTGTATTAGTGTGTTAGCCAGCTGCCTTAAGGGCTGACTCAGGTGTTTAAAATCCAGCTCAGTTTTAACCAGTTTAGATCAGGACAGCTGGGTTTCTATTGAAGTTCAGTTCAGTTGATCAGATCAAAATAATGTGTTTTAAAGGAGCAGTTTTGTGTCTGCAGTCATCAACACATCACATCATTTCATGCGCTACATTCTGATTTCAATGACGATGGTGGAGTTAGTGGTTATTAGTGGAGTGAAAACACTTTGACTAATTTTTAGGTTTTGGAAATGTTTTAAACAAACACACTTTTTTTTTTCTTTTTTTTTAAAAAAATAAACCAGTCTTGAAAGTACAAAAACCAGGCTTTTTCATCTTTATGGAATGTGTGATAGCTGGTCAGGATACTGAAAACCACCTTTAATAATACATTACCATGGGTGACGAGGTAACATTATTGCTATAATCACGGTGCATTTAATTGTTTTCGTACCATCTTGTCTGATTTGCTGCAGTTTAACCTGTTGTCTCTGTGAATAATTTAAAGGAATTTGTATTTGTTCCCTTTTTGGCCCCATGAATTTTAATCACGCAGAACTTATTACATTTGGGAAACAAATTTATCTTTATGTATTTATACACACATAGTTTACCATACATGGCAAGACAGCAGTTTATTTGCCCCAAAATTGTTATAATATTTTCAAAAGAAATCTCAAGACCTACCTTTTTAGACAGGCTTTTGATTGATTTGATAGATTCTATTTACTTACTAGTCTTTACTTATTATTTAAAACTAATTTTATTTATTGAGATCTCTATTTATTCACCTGTTTACTTATTTCACACTTTTTATTGTACTGTTTATTACTTAGTTTTTATAGTTAGTTTTTATTCTTATTCTGTCTTAATTTTATTATCATTTTGTAAACTTTATTTCTATATCTTTTAATAATAGGTGTCTTATTTCGTTTATTTATTTATCTATCTAATTTATTCTAATCTTATTTTATCTTATCTGGTGTTTCCTCATTGCCAGTGTTATGATAGCGTTTCATCAGTTCTTATAACTTGACTGTGGGGGTGGGGAGTTCTTTGTATTGTTTTATTGTATCTTTATTTTCTGTAATGCACTGTAATGTGCTGCATTTCTGTTTGTATGAGAAGTGCTACAGAAATAAAGTCTGATTGACTGATTGACTGAAATTAATTCCAAAACACAATCATACATTACTGTGCAAAAGGATTGAACACCAGTTCCACATTATTTTTGCAGGATGACAATAANTGTAATTACATAATATTGTCAAACAAATCCAAAGGTGGGCTACAAGGTGGGCGGTGGTTAGCATCGCTGCCTTGCAGCAAGAAGTTTGTCGGTTTGTGTCCTGGTGAGGACACCGGGATCTTTCTGCGTGGAGTTTGCTGGGTCAGCTGGGATAGGCTCCAGTGACCCTAGTGAGGATTAAGCAGTGTATAGATAATGGATGGATGGAAATCCAAAGGTTTTAGAAAAAAATAAAATAAAATAAAAAGTCAGTGACTATGAACATTTTCTCATGCGATGCTTCAGATTGATGCTATTTCAAAGGCACTGCTAATGAGCCCAAACGTACAGCCAGAGTCATAGAAAACTATCTTCAGTCACTAGAGGACCAAGGAGTCGGTGGTCTGACACCCACAGAGCCCTGATCTCAACATCATGGAGTCAGCCTGGCATCAGACAAGAGAGAAAAGACCGAGATACAGTTTAAACCCACTGAAGATCTGTGGAACCTTCTCGAACAATCTGCTGTTCCAAAGACAAGCAGTGATCACAGCACATCAGGCTTTCTGGTTTTTCTCTTCATTCCACTAGAAGTTAATATAATAAAATAAAAACTATTCATGGCAATATTTCTTGACAGCATCCCCACTTTTCACTGAGCAACATTTGATTGAAATTCACTTTTAAAAGATAACTCAGGGAAATAATCTTAAATTTTAAAACCTGAAAAAGCCTTTTCTAAAAACGAGTTGCAGATAAACACTCTGGGTTTAAAGCGAGGCTTCTAACAAAAATAGAAATAGTTTTTCATACTGGTGGCCTAAAAATGGTGATCATAGCTGCATATTCAATTTCCTCAGTTTATTCTGTTTCTGTGTCCTGGCAGATTGTTTCCGCATAGAGAATTGTTACACTGCTGAATAAAACTCTGTACACTTTGAAGGCAGAGAAACGATCATTTCTTAATTAGCAACGGGGTCTACGTGAACGTAAAACTTTGCAGCAACTTTTGATTCAAATTGGGATGAGAATTGTGTAGCTGCTTCCTTTTGTTGCCATTCTGCTGTCAATCAAATGTGATCAAGCCAATTTAAACAGTCCTGATTAATCACTTTACTTCTTCTTGTTTCATAATGAGAAGTGATTGTTTCTGAAGAAGTCTTAAGGTTTCACAAGCCTTGAGTCTATTTATTTTTGAATAAATGCACACACACACACACTGTATTAATTAGCCGACTAAATCTGACACTGTGGTCAGATAGATGTGATAAGACATTCACTTCTTTTCTTTAGGTTGTTCTTTTGTAAACTCTAGATTTTCTTTAGCGGCAGAAACGGTCCTACTTTAGTTGAGGCTGAACTCTGGACCCTGGAAACAGCCGCTGAAGCAGGTGAAGTTGTTAAAATGCTCAGAGAAAAATGGAAATTCGACAGTTGACAACTTTGCTGGCAAACATTGTATAAAACTTCCAGAACAGCTACTGAGCGGACCTTAAGGCTATTTAAAACTTTACTTTCGACTTTATATAACAATACTATTCATATTAGTTTGCTCAAAAATCCCATGTTGGAGCTATTTTTGGATCAACTCCAGATGTACATAGACTGGGTTCAAAGCTTCTGTGTTGGTGGACTAATACGACTTCCTCAGTTCGGTATACTCCAACAATTACTGCCCCATAGTCTCCAACCAGCTGTGTAATCACAGTTTCAAGAGCTGAGCTTGTTCTGGAACATTTAGGCAGTGCACCACTCATTCTCTATCAACTACAACATGCTAACATTATTTTTTGTGAAAGTTAACCCCCATGTGGTATGAGGGGCCGTATAGGACAAAATGCATTTTTACATACTTTTCTGAAATCATGCATATACTACTATAATCACCTGCACATACACATAAAATCAACTCTCACATAAACACACAGGCAACATCTCACATACAAACTAGTGAAAAAGGCACATACATACTACTAAAAGCTCTCAGGCAGGACGTAATTGACTATGAACCATGAACAAGAAAGAAGATGGCTAACAATGTAAACAAAGAAAGAATTAGTCAAGCGGCAGCAATTCTAAATAGTATTTTAACATCCCCGGGTGCGAGCAGTGCTGGACTCAATGTTAGTCAGTTACGTCCTGCCTGATCAACGCATGCGCTCTCGGCTCTCCGGGTTGTTCACGACATATGTCATCTGATAGCACTTCACATAGTAAGGTTGCGAACTTTAAACAAAGAATAAAGAACCCTACAATCCAAAATTTCCTTTGGATTCCCTATGAGCAAGAAGTCCGCGATGGTAGGAAGGAAGCAAAAAAAAACCTTTAACAGGGAAGGGAAAAAAAAAACTCCGACAGAACCAGGCTCAGGGAAGGCAGTCATCTGCCTCCACTGGTTGGGTGAGAGTGGGGATGAGGGAAAATGAAACTTACAGCGAAGAATTATGGTCCCACAGGAGATGTGAGTCTTCTAAATGAAAGTACTATTGCTCATTTATGTCACCATCCTCTCCTCCTTATGTGGACTTTGTGGCTTCTCCAAACCTGAAGTCTTTACTTTGCAGTAAAGTGAAACTGCATTAAGCTGTATAGCCACTAAACTGGACCACGAAAAACTATATGTAGATACATGCTGGCAATCTGGAGTGCAATATATGATAAACATATCAAAAAGTTAGGACTGGATGGCAACGTGAATAAAATGATACAACTGAGACTTTTAATTTGGTTTTGGTACAGATGCGACCAAACGTCTTCCCCTTCACCCTCACAGAGAAGTAAGATGAAGGTTCATTATGTCGCATCTTTGCTTAAGGTATGCATGCAGAGGCTGCAGGAGTTCTTGAATATTCTTTGTATCAGCTTAGAAAAACATTATTCAGGACAAAAGCAGACAATGTAGAGAGCAGGCAAATCCGACCTAAATAACAAGCTCTTGTGAACGCTGACAACCACCACAACAGCCAGGGGCAAACCTGCGCTGTTCATTATTCTGACCCATGCTCAGCTTGCCAAAACTTTACGTCAGCTTTACATTTACATTACTGCCTGACTGAATATTCTCTTCATTACAACACCCCCTCCGTGCCCCCCTTCTTTCCCCACATGTCTTGTTATCATCTTAGCGGTTGCAGCTCAAAAACACAAGCAAATAATGCAAAGTGACGACAGCGATTGGGGCTTGTTATGCCTTTGGGTTTGGGATTAAGCTCTCGGGACTTCATCCAGACCAGTAAAAAAACAATCTTCTTTACTAGAGGGAGAGAGAAAAAAAAGGAAGAAAAGGCTGACACTGTTGGAATGGAAACACATAAACATAAAAAGCTGGAGAAATACAATGTGTCCTGTTGCAAAGCATCAGAGCGAAGCTAACAAGAAATGCAAAATAACGGGTGAGAGCCGAAACACTCGGTTGTCCTCAAGAGTCGATGGTGTGTTCGCTGAGCGTGTTGGTGGAGGCAAAATGGAGAGTTGTGGTCGGGAAACTACTTCCATGATTCTCCTCCTGATTGCTTCACGTCTAAATTCACCGTGCCATGTCTTTTCCTGATCCACTAATCGATACTTGCCTTGTCTGACGCCTCCTGTTGTAACCCCCATCCCCCCACTGCTGACGGCCCTGCCAGTCGCCTGACTGACTGACAGCAACCATGCCTCTTCCTGGCCATTACATGCTGTAATTGTTTCTTTATTTTCCTCCTGACGGACCAGCAGTGTCGGCTTCATGTGGCCTTATGTCACCCTATGGACCCACGGAGAGCATAAGGCCGGATCAATCAGCTTTCCCACAAAGCCCCAGCAGTCATTTATGGATAATACATAATTTACCAGTCATTCGTCACACTGACTAATTGTACCTTTTACCATGTAAAGCATATATGTAAAGGTCACTGAACGAAGACAGGGAGCAGAGTCAACAACCCTTGGCATCTAATGTCAAGGATCAACTTTAACCCATTTACAGAGCTCACTAACATATACTTAGTGACTGAAATACGTCTCAATTAACCAATAAATAAATCCTAACCAATCTTGATGCCAAACCACAGGGACTGTTGATGGAGAGAAAACACGTTATCCTCAGTTTTTCTGGCAAACAGATGGAATAACACATTTAAAGCAAAATAATCTTATCAAACAAGTTCCACTACATTCAACAGCTGTGTAAAAAAAACCTGCAGAAATAAAGTTGAAACCCAAATTCTGATTTAAATTTCAAAGCACTCCCATCAGCACACAAGATCCCTTAAGATTATCAACACAGGCAATTAAACTGATCTTGGTGCTGAAACAGGTCTCGAGAATGTTGTTGATTGAAGCTCACCATGTTGGCTGATCGTTGCAGAGATCGTGCGATGAATAAAGTTGAAAGGTAATCCATACACATGAAAACTGCTTAACAACCACTAAGTGAAGATGTAAAACGTTGTCATCTTGTAAAGCTGCTATGGCAAAAACTAAGCAAAGAATTTACACACCAGCAAAATAAAACACAACGCTTTTCATTTTTGAGTTTCTGATCCCTTCATGAATGAGGTTGGACTCCCTTGGAGTGACAGTTTCATCGACTATTGTTCTTTGAGTTCAACTACTGCTACACAGCCAGGTTGAAGGAACTATTTCCAGGTGAAAATGTCACTGTGACTTTGCTGGTAAGTTGGTCATTAAAAGCAGCTTACAACAAACAGGTCTTGCTTGTGGGTGGTTGAAGCAGCAGCAGTGGCGGCTGTGATCTGATGATGGCAAACATCTTTACACAACAAGCAGTAGATGAAGAATGTTAGCATGCATTTGGAGTCATCTTTCCGTCTAATGATGAAAGCAAGCCAACATTTTGACATCAACTCTTTTTGCTCTAGTTTTGGTCTCCACCACAAACCTGCAAAAAATCACATCTGGCTCTTTATCTAATAGATGCTCCACCAGCTAGTTGCAAACTCTGAAAGGTTAAACTCCTGCTTACATAAACTGCTCTGTACACTTGAGAGGAACAGGTAAAGGTGGTCACTACAACCAACCACTTTCACACAATACAGGGTCAAAACATCCAGTGACAAAATGGAAAGTACTGATGAGATGATGATTTAATTTTCCAGGTGCAGGTTGCAACATTTTCATTTGCTTTAATGGCTTCTTAAGAAACAGATGGACCTCATGAGGAATATACATTATGTGAGTGCGGATATGCTGCTAGTCATCTGACTTTTTCCTTTTGTTACTCCCGCAATTAAGACATTTCTCACCATGTCTTTACACTCCGCTCTTGCATCTGCATTTGCATTGAAAAACATGCTATTTTTAACCACGTAAACAGCAGAACATAATGGTGGACACACTGTATATGTAATTCTTAGCTCCGGCTGTCTTGTGTTCTACCTCTGTCATCTGTCAGAAGTGGAGCATCAGTTAGAAAACAACTTTTTGCTTCGTGGCTTTCAGTGTTGTCTTTGTTGAACGGATGTCCTTGCACTTCTCCAACTGACAGTAAATGTAGGCATTTATTTACATGAGTAAGTCTCTCATGCTCTAGAGACGTGAAATTCTCTGCCCAAAAATTGGCTTCACTGCATGAGAATGCTACAGGGAAAAGAGTCACGAGAGATGGAGCTGATCGGAATAGCAGTGGATCGTGTCTGACGGCCATGATGGAGCCGGATCCTGCTTAGACTGGCTGTGACTAGTATGCCTCCTCTAAAGTTTAACAGGTGGTCGGTGGGTGGAAACTGGTCAAATTTACATACTAATTCACTTAAAAAACAAAGATTCAGCCACCAGTATGTATAGACCAAGCGAACTGATTTCAGGCTTAAACAATGTTGACTGACGATGACAATGTTGGTGACGCCACAGCAAGAGATCAACAGTATGTAGATTTTTGATTTCTTTGCCCTTTGGTATCTTATCAGGTGTTTACTTCAGTAACATTTGTGGTCTCAGGTTAAAGTGTATCAGAGTTTGTACTGGAAACAAAGGGTTAAAAACCTGAAATGTGCTGGATTTACCTGCATTCTTGCTGACATTTACCTAAAAAAAAGGAATCTAGCCATTTAGGAAAGGAGGGCTACACGTCACATAAGCTGAGATCGTGATGGGCTGTATTGTTGTTGGCAGGTGTTGGGCCTCCAGCTCTCACCTCCCATTTGTTGTCCTGGGTTTTCCTCTTGAGCTGGATGTTCCAGTTCTCAGCGTCCATTTCAGCGCAGTGGGCGATGGTCATGGCAACTGGGCAGAAGAGATCCAGGCCTGGAGGTCCATACGTCACCTCTGGGCCCAGGAGGATTTCACAGCCTTCCAGTGTTTGGATACTAAACACAGCGTGACACACACACAAGCACACACAGATAGTAAATGCATTATGTCGTAAAAGATACATAAAAAGAAGTTACAGTCCTGCAGAGAACAGATACTGTTTACAGTGGAGACACGTAAGCAGAATGACTCTGTTAGACGTTTTGTAATTGTGCTTTTTTGATGGTCACTTGAAGATGCATCATAAATGGATGTTTTACTGCAAGGAAGAGCTGTCTGCACAGCTGTCTTCTCACTTTAAGCATGTATGCAATTAAATGCTGTGTTGCGAGGCTGGAAACAGACTTTGCGTTAGACTGAGGTGTTCTAATCACGTCCTTACTTTGAATCTCACAGGCATTATGCATTCTCTGTGGTAAAAATACGCTTGCACTTATAAACGACGGTGAGACAGCTCAGTCACATTGTGCCTGGTGTTGAACACAGCAACACCGTGAGCATTGCTAAAACTCCAGACTGTGATCTTTGCATTGCTTTCCATATTTAACAATTTCTATTTATTATCTTAGAGGGTCTATATGTGCTTAACATCTTTCTTTGAGCCTGGGCTGCAGCACGGAAAAACACAAACTAATGAGAGGAGCTTATGAAAAGAGGTGGGTTGCAAACAAAACATGCCTGCGGGCTTGTAGTTTCAGGTTTGACTGCCTGTGAGTGCGAGTGTCGTGGACCGTTGCTCCTTGAGTTCAAGTTATTGCTACACAGCTGAGCTGCTGGAATTAGTTCCAGCACAGGTGAAAAAGTCACTGCGATTTGCCGGCGAGTTGGAGTGTGCTCATTAAAAGCGGCTTACAACAAACAGGTCTTGCCACTGGATGGTGGCAGCAGCTGCAGCGGTTGGATTTTAGAGAAAAAGGCCAGGCGGGATCATGACAGCGGAGAAGAAAACCTCAACAAAGCAGTCTAAGCTCCTATCAGTCATCACAGGCCAGAGATATGAGAGGGCTGATTTGTTAAGATTTCCTACCCTGAATGAGGCCTTGTGCAAAGGAACAGCTTTAATGTGCAGCACACTACATAATAACTTTAAACTGGCAGGTCGGCACTGAAGTGGAAAGCCTAACGATGTATTAGTATGGGATCAACACAATCTGCTGTCGAATTTAAATATATTTGTTTTCACTTGGGTCCTATATTTGTATTTTTTTCACAGCATTTTCAGTTAGTGTTCTATGAGTCAGACATATTATAAGAAAGTCCTGTCATTCACGTTAGCGAAACCACCGCAGCAAGATCCCAAGACAGTCAGTTCCTCCAGCAAAAAAGCTGAACTTGGCTGAAGTGAATGCAAAGCAGTGTCACCTGGATTAGCCCTGCGCTGGCCGAGTGAAATGCAAACTGCTGGTAGAATATGTCGTACAGTGCTTTAAAAAAAAAAAAAAACACTGCTCACCCCCTCTTGGAAGTTTTCCCCTGTTTTTGCAATCCAACATTGAAATTCATTTCAACAACATAAGTTCAATTAATTAAAATTTAATATGTAAAATAAGTAATTGCACAAGTGTTTACCCCATCAAGTCAGCATTTAGCAGATACACCTTTGACCTCAATTAGAGCACTGAGCCTGTGTAAATAAGTCTCAACAGACGACTGCATTTTACCCCATTCTTCTTTGTAAAACTGCTCTGTCAGGTTACAAGTTGTATCAGTTGTCTTTAAGGCCTTTCTGCATAGCTTTGGCTACTAGCTTCAAGTTGCTGTTATGCTGGAAAACAAATCTTCTTCAAGTCACACTTCTCTTGCAGACTGCATCAGGTTGTCCTCCAGTATTTCCCTATGCGTTGGGGCATTCATTTTACCCTCTACCTTCATAGGCCTTCCACGTCCTGGTGCTGACAAGCATCACCACATTATGATGCTGCCACCACCATGCTTCATGGTGCACATGTTGTGTTTCTGCAGTGTTTGATGTCCACCAAACATAGCACCTAGTCAAATAACTAAAAAGCTCAACTTTGGTCTGGTCAGACCACAGAAGCTTCTTCTAGTTGACTTTAGAGTCTTCGACGTACCTTCTGGTGAACTTCGACTTGTGAAGAGCAGGCAGCAGTTGTGTTAACAGTCCCAACTCAGCGACTGAAGCTCGTAACACTTTCAGAGGAGCACTGACTCTCAGTTTTTTAAGGACAGTCTGCTCTCGGCAGATTTACACATGTGCCATATTCCTTCCATTTCTTAATGATGAATTTAACTGGACTCCAAGGGATATTCAGCGGTGTGGAAATTTTCTTGTACCATACCCTGACCTATGCTTTTTAATAACCTTCTCACAGAGTCGCTTTACGTGTTCTTTTGTCTTTATGGTGTAGTTATAGCCAGAAGTACTGATTCACCAGTGACAGGGCCTTCCACATACATCTGCCTTTTATGCTACAATCACACGACACACTTACTGCATTCAATTTTTTTCCATTTCACTAGCTGTGTGTCTTTCAGCACCAACTGGCTGCAACTGTGTTGAATTAGGTGAGTCACTTTAAAGGAGTGAACACTTATGAAAACCCTTTTTTTCTATTTTATGTGTTTAATTAACTCTTTTGTAGAAATCTGTTTTCACTTTAACATGGATGCGTATTTTTTGTAAATTCCTGCCAGAGAAGGCCAAAAAAATGACCATGATTAAAAGTTGAAAAGCGATAAAAGGGAAACAATTCCAAGCAGAGTGAATGCATTTCATAGGTACTGTAATTGAACTTATCGCAAAACCTGTAGGTTTTAAGGAGCATTTTTTCCCCAGTGGTAGAGTTAAAGGCAGTGGAAATGCAGAAACATAAGGAAGGCAAGAGGGCTATGACATGCAACTAGGGCAGTGGTTCCCCAACGTTTTCAGACCATGACCTCTCTTCAAACATTTTATTTATTTATTTTTTCTTTTTGTGGCACTGGGAATGAGAGAGTCATATCACACATATGTATATGATGTTGGGAATACATAATACCATGAGCAGTGACATCTAACTTTTACAAGCAGCAAAAATCAGCCCATGACAGCTATTTCAGAGGGTCATTAACATGTCAAATAGCAAGGCTTAGTTTTCTTTGTTGTTTGTTGGCTGCTGGTTTAATGCTTTTACCTTGTAACCCCCTTTAGTCTGATGTTCACTGTTTGTTATCAGAATGAACACTAAAAGTAGAAGTAGGTGCCTACAGTTGAATACCCAGTTCCTCAACATAATATATACTGTGATTTAATTTCATATGAACTCCACACCCTTCTTGCAACCCCCTGAGATCCCCTACCAGAAAATTTGTTGACATCTAAAGTTATTCTCCCAATTAACCAGAGTAATCATCACCTAGACAGAGATAATTTTTTTTGTTAATAAAGCACCATCTACAATCATTGCAGGCTTCTAAACCAGACCATGATGCTTCCTTAAGGTCATGCTCATTTCTGTCCTCCTTGCATTGCAGTTATTCCAACAAGGCAACCTGTCTGACTTGGTTGGTAAAAACAAGTTGGCAGGTTAGTCTGAATCAGTGTATGAGGAGGAAACCTGTAAGTGCACTCAGCTACAGCAAGTACAGTAGGGCAAATCTGAACCACAGGGTCTAAAAAGTCTGTCCGTGTTCTGTTAAGTATTTCTGGTTTACATTCAACCAACTTAAGAGATCCCTGGAGCTCCCCAACAATAAGGAACATGTTTCCAACTATTTGACTTTCATTTTTAAGCTGCAGGCATGTGCCAATGGAAGCAGAAAGAAGAGCGAAAAATCTGTTTGTTTTATCTAATTATAAAGTGTTATACAAACGGGGAAAAAAAAAAAAAAATTATGAGAGTGAACATTTTCCACTTGTTTGTGCTTTACCCAGTTTCATGTTTTTAACGGGTGATGTCACAGAGGGTTTGTCCATCTTTATATAGAGTTTATTTTCACAACCTACAGTATAGCATGTATACACCTATATGTACCACCTTCAGTTCTAAACATGCAATGCCATGTAACCTTTAACCTTTTAATCTAGACCCATTAGCACGTCAAAATGCGTACTACTTCAGTAAAAAATCTCTACATCTACTTGATTGACTGACTGAAATTGGAGGTACAAATGTTTGTGGTGTTGTCTGATGCCAGGTGGGAAATGTTCTTTAGTCCCCTATGACCCTACAGGATAAGGAGGGTAAAGTCAATGGATGGATGGAAGGCTGTGAACCCTGTAAGATGAACTGATGGTAAATAATTTGGTTTATCATCTAATTCCAACATATTGCTGTCATTCCCATTTGTGTTAGCTCTACTTTGTGCTTAGTGCTAAATAGAAAACATGATGGTATTTGCATTCAGTTCAAACAGCAATATGCGCAATTTGTGATGTTCAGCCTAAAAGCCTGTCAAAACCAGAAGTGAGCATACCCAAAATGTTGGCAATAGCTAATTGCAAAGAGAGCATGTAGGTCCACACGTGCATTTTTGATAGGCCACAGCTGAGCCCGCTGCAGAGGGTGTTACAGTGAAGTCTGGATCATTATTTTTGTTAGAATGGTAAGCCACAGAAATTTGGCTAATTTAGAGCGTTGTTTGCAACCTGGCCTTCTCAGATTTTATCAGTTAAGTTATCATAACACGTGGAAATAGTCGTTAAGATTTCAAAAATAAGCTCCAGGATGTAACAAAGCAGGGATGTACAAGACATTTCATCTTGCATGAATCTTACTGTGCCAAATCCTCAACAGCTAATCAAAGGCTGACTCCATATGCTTACACATCTACTACTTTTTCTTTCTCATTCTCTCGCTCGTTTGATTCTCTTGAGGCCAGGGATTGCTCATTACTTTTCTGTATAAAAGACTAAAACTTGACTCATGTTGCTGAGCCGCTCGCTGGATACAGCCTGCCATCAACACCACAGTGGTTAGGGGGTTGGTTTCCCACTGGGAGTAGTCATGCTACAAGTGCACGCTCTCCCCGGATAAAAGCATCCTTTAAAATGTCCTGTGAATTAGCCGACAATAACCAATTGTTTACTTGCAATGCAATGATTCATATGGTCTTAATTGTCTCAGCAGCCTCCAAAAAGATACTCCAACTTTATTTTTTTTCCTTCTGACACTCGCCCCCACCTCCTGCAAACTTTTCATAAAGAGACATGTTACATAAGCTCCTCGGCTATTATAATAGCTTATCTGAATTAAAAGCTGCTTCTGTCTCTTGGAACACCTTCACGGTAAATGCTCTTTCTGGGTGCTGACATCCACTCCAGGCTTCCCAATTACTGCCTCAACTTCCGACCTGAGGAGGGTTGGGTTGGGGTGTATATACTGATATTTTCTGGCTATCAGGGTTTGCAGGTACCATCGTATTGCACAACCGGCTCAGCCTCTTTTCCTACGTCTCTTAGCTCAGTCGGTATTTCTGTTATGTCAACAGCAGCCCTCCTCTGCGACTGGTCCTGAGAGAGCTCTCGATCCCTGAGCCAACAGCGGCGAGCCTGATCACACATTTAATGCAAAGTGTAGGCAAGGAGCAGATTACGTGCTCCTTAAGTAGCCGGCAGCTCGGGCCCCAGAGTCCGGCGGCAACCTAAAAGAAGCGCCTGAGGCTAGCGGTCTCTTTTCTCAATTCCACTTGTCATCACGATGAAGGGCTCTATACGGCAGCGTCTTGAGCTCCTAGATGAGGTGCATTATTTAAAGTGAGCAATGACTCACTCCTCAGGGACCCTGGGAGCCGTGCAAAGTGGCAGATTGGGTCGGGGAGCAGAGACGGCGGGCTTAATAAATGCACACATTAGCACGCTCCATTAGCTTCACCTTTATTTGCTTGTAGTCTCCCACCTGTTTGTCCCACTGTGCTTTTGCCCATTTTTAAGTTGATGTAGACACCTTATGTGCTGCATGGATACATTAATCAAACAGGCATCTAGAGGTGAAGCTTTGCGAATCGTTGCAATACCCAGCAAAGACACGTTGTCTCAGCATGCCGGCTTTTATCATCCTTTCAACTGCAAAGTCTCCACTGCAAGATATTTATCAAAACAGCCTCAGTAATCAAGCATCATCAGAGTTACGGCACTTGATTGAAAGAACGGCTCAGTAAAACATCAACAATAACTTTAATCACCAATCTGTTCTGAAAAAAATGAAAATCACAAGGCACTGAACCTTGATTTATAATACCACTTTAATGAGTATTCAACTAACTTTGATACCACTTCATCTCCAGTCCCAGGACCTCGGTATGCTGCAACGCACTTGACTGGGGAAATGATTGTAAGCAACAGGGCTAATCACTTGAAACAGCTCACCGTGTTATTTGGTCACTTATCACTGAGAGTGCTACTCAGATAACTAAAAATAATGTCAAATCAATGCACAAGTTCAATAAATGCTTGAAGCACTTATACAACTGGCATACAAACAGCAGTGCATTTTGCCAAGCTGAGGCATTACTGTGTGTTTTTCTTGCTCTTGTACAGCAGACAGTGATTCTTGATTCATATCCAGTATGAATATAAATGTGTTCTCTTATTTTTTTATTTATTTTTTTTGGCCACAAACAGTATGAAGAACTTATGGCTGTTTTATAGGCTCCTTCTACAGACTTTATTCTCAGTATGTAAGCACTATATGTACCCAGCTATTCAAGCTCATTGTTGTAACGAGCTCATCAAGGAACCTGAACATCTAAAAGGCAGTTATTCACCCTCCAATGTCTGTTCTGGTTTTGATGAGGACAGTAAAGGACAGACGTGTGTGTGTTCGGATGTTTGTTGAGTCATGTACCTGTTTCAGCGCAGAATGGAAAACATGATGACCATACTGAATATCAATGTCACATTTATTCAGCATCCCTTAAAAATGAACTTTATATGTTCATATTCTGTATGTGATAGTGCGTCAAAATTTATAAATAAAACCTTTAAACAAGTCACTAATTTGAGTGCTATGCTTGAATTTATCAGTTTCAGGTTGTTTTTTAAATTATTTTTTGGGCCTTTTTGCCTGTATTTGAGAGTGCAGTTAAAAAACAGACAGGAAAATGGGGGAGAAGAATGGGGGAGGGACCTGCGGAAAAGGGCCATGAGCGGGATTCGAACTCATGACCTCAGCGTCAGGGACTATAGCCCCTGTACATGGGACGCCAGCTCAACCAGGAGAGCTACAGCAGCACCCCTTCAGGCTATATTTTAACACTTTATTTAACAGAAGAAAGCTGAACAACTTCCCACATTCCTTTTATATATGCTGGTGACCTTTAATCAAAGTTATACAAAACCTAACAAATCAAATCCAATGTTAATATTACTAACATTTATATTTAATAATTATTATTAATGCATAACTGTGAAGGAATCGTGTCTCTTTGGTGACTCCTTGATTTTTCTTGTCATGTCATCATCAGGACAAAATTTGCCAGAAATTATGAAAACCTAAGTAGTCACAAAAAATACAAGAGCAATGCGTGTTCTGTTTGATCTGTGGATTGGTCTGAGATTTTTGTGGTTCACTGTGCAAGGACGTGTAAGATAGTCTCCTCCTCTTATGCCATCTAAGGTAGCATTGGGTATTGTTTGTAATTCTTGAGTTAGACCAGTGTTTCTCCTGAGCGTCAGTACTTCTTAAATTTACATTCTCGTCACAAATTAGGGTTGTCAACGAAAAGTTTTCGTTTGAGTTTTTGTTGACAAAATTAACACTGTTCTCCCCCCCCCCACACTATTTGAGAAGGACTGAGTTAGACTCTTGAGTTACTATGGCAGGAAAATCCTGCTTTTACATGAAAACATGAGTAGTATTAATCATGTTATATATTATACTGGATTATAGTCAGTTTTCTGCTCTGAATACTTTTACTTTGTACACCAAAGTACATTTTCCTGTTAATGCTTTTAACTTAAGTAACTTTTCAATACTGGACTTTCACAGGGCGTCCTCCTGCATTCATGTGTCAAATTATACTTACCACAGAGAAACACAGTGGTAGATAAAACACTATTTTGGCTGTTTTGCTGTCACAATAGCAGCGTTTAATCCCGTCCTTGTAAAACATTTAGTTACAGCATTTGCTAAATTAATGTGATTGTTACAAGACAGTTTCACAGTTTGTTTTTTTCACCTGCTGTTCAAACAACTCAGCAACAACCGAGCCAGCACAGGTGCTCATGATTTAGATTTAGGTCAAATGCATTAGGAGATGGTTAGACACATGCATTCAGATAGCATGATGGCTCAGACAGACCGCAGTAGTGTTACATTAGGTGTTAGCGTAATGCTGTTTTTCAGCTTGCATGACAGAAATTTGGTGAGGCAGCAATAAGTACAATCAAAATCAAAATCTAAAAATGAACTTTTTAACTAGTTCTTGATGCCTAAACCTAGTGTAAATTAAACTACATTTATCTAAAATACACCAATACAAGCTGCATGTATTTTTAAGATATATTTCACCAATCTACCTTCCTTTTTGACAAAGTGTATAGTTAAAGCAGGCTCAGGTGACCCTGAATCATCCCTTTGTTATGCTGAGAAACCCAGACTGCTACAGGACTTCCCATAATGCACTTCTCCTCACATCCCCTTCACTCTCCATACATTTATTTACCACCATTGCATGTCGCTAGCTTTGTGTCTTCTCCCTCCTGTAGGTTAAGCTTTGTCCTCTCAGAAGGTGTCTCTGACTCAGGAGCTGCATGTTTCTGGCCTCACCAAGCTCCCCGGTGCTTATACAGTTTTTCTCTCTGCTCTCCTGTTTTGTCCCCCTTTTACCCTCCTTCCAACCAGCTAAGGTAGATGGTTGCACTCCCTGATTCTGCTGGAGGTTGTTTCTTGTTAAAGTTTTTTTTTCTTCCCACTGTAGCTAAAAAGCTGCTAAAACGAATCATTTGGTTTTGTTGGGTTTCTCTCTATAATATAATAATTTAAGGTCCTGCACTGATTATGTGTGATCTAAGTCCTTTGAAATGACTTATGTTGTGAATTGATGCTAAATAGATGAAACCAAATGGAATCTTTCAGTAGCAAAGTGAAACCGAATGGATTTTTTTGTTGTCAACTTATCTATTTATTTGATGTTTTTCTGTCAATAAATAAATAAATAAATTTTAAAAAAAAACAGTAATTCAAGGCAGTGAGTATTCCATTATCATGCTATTGATTGAAATAATGCTGTGAAATATACATTATCTAAAAAATGTCAAGTAAGTAAAGGAGGGGAAAGTTTTGGTTTTACAGGAAAATAAATGGAAGCAGAGCAGTAAACAACAAATTCTCAATATTTAACCGGGCGAAATTAGAAATAGAGACATGCTTCTAGGTGTTTGCAATGAATTATAAACCAAAAGGTATAACAGCAAACTTATTAATGTGAGCTCTGAGCCAGTTTGAAAACTTCCAGGTTATTACATTTCATGTATTCCTACAAGTACTGATATAATAAGAGAATGACCTAGAACAGTGTCACACCCCATCAGCTCTACAGTACAACAGGCAGGACGAATGTCACCATCTTCATCAAACTGCAGATGAACTCTTTTACCTTTGGAGGAGTCGGACATTTCAGATCAGGATGGATTGCCGTTTTAAGTTAGACAGCACTTATTTCTAAAGTGTGCTGCTACCTTGGCAGGGGACGCGGGAGTTGTGAGCTCTGGACTGAAACCGTGAGTGATGTGTCCATCCAAAGATCTGTGCCATGAGATCTACGGACCATGAGAGCTGACGGCTTAGAGTGGGAGCTGCAGCGGCTCTCCATCCAGAAAAACAGATCAGCCGGGTCAGCCACTGTGGGCAGCCAGGACTCTGACTAGAGGGCCAGGTATCCAAGCAGGAAGCCATGTCACACCTACGCACTGGTGCACTTCTACTGACAGCCATGTATAATAGATTATCATTGTTAACCTCCAAACTCTATACAACTGATCCTGTAGGGCACTTTGTGAGTTCTCAGAGGTTTCCTCTGATTTATGAAATAAAACTTAACCGGGAGCATCTACAACAATAAATAATATACAGCAAGGTCCCAAATGTTCAGCTTGGTGTCTTTCAAAAGGAATACATATGGAAACTAGTTTCATCATTAAAAGTTCTTTTCCTATGAGGACAAAGCTGTTTCTGCCTCAGTAGGTTGAGGGATTTATCTTACAACACAAAGCACTCATAAAACCTCAGAGGCAAAAGGGAATATGTCTGACCTAAGAAAAACTGGCCTTCAAAAGATTTAGATGAGCCTTTGAAAAGCTTCAAGAGGACATCTTTTTTTAAAAAGCAGCTTTAATGGGACTTTACGAGAAGTCGGCTGGACGGGGATTGGAGCTGGACACTGCAGTGGGAAAGAAAAGAATACAATTCTCTGCATGTCGCGGCATGCCAGGATGTGGACAGTGATTGACAGCTGGCAAGATGACAAGCACAACAGACCACAGGGAGAAATAAGGGTGTCTACAGTAAACATCTCTCAGCTCACACAGAGTGACGGAAAAAAAAAAAAAGCACTTGAAAAGCACCGCTGTGGCCAAAACCAAATACTGTCAGGTTGGAGTCTGAAATATTTTGAAGTGTTTCAAAGGTGGATAAAGCAGTGGGAGAAACCGGATGCTTTATGCTGGCAGGTAGAAATCTATAACAGGACATGAAGGCAGCTCTAGACTTTCTTGTAAAGATTTTCAATTACACATATACATTGCAGCGACTGTGACTAAACGGGATTTGCAGCAAAGCTTGAGATTTGTGAGTTTCTATGCATTGTGTATTCTACTCTATCTATCTAACCCTGATGAGAACAAAGAAGAGCTGCTCTGACTTCTTTAAGGTCAGTGAAAAAACATGTATCATAATTTTGTTAAAAGGAAAATTGACATACTGCTTTTAAAATTGACCTCAAATACAAAAACTCTGTCATGACAGGCCTAACTCAGTCTTTCTACTGCTGTTTGCATCTCATTATTTGAGTGCCCTGTCATTTCTCCTCCTAATGCGAGCATTTTGTGGGGTCTCCTTTCTTTTGTGACTTTGTTCAAGTGTAGCGCCGTGAATAAACAGTGACACTTCAGAGGAAACTGGAAACCCTCGTGCCTCTCTGCGGGGAAGAGCATGCAAACACTCCCCTGGAGAGACGCTCAGTCCATCCAAGGGTCATTACCTTGCTGTGATCAGAATACATAATGAGCGTACTGCCAAGATGAAAGGCCTCCGGAGACGTCGGTGCCTTCTATTCCACCGAGTACGTCCATCAGTGCACCATTCTCCATTCATCACCGCATTCATCATCGTTTAAACAAGCTTCCCGGGTCGTGACTTTCTCCCAGAGAGCCACATTGTTGACACCAAGTGGAGTACATAACTACATATTGACTCTCAGAGTGGAGGGGATGAAAAAGAGATTGGAGGATTGGAGGTTTGACTTTGCTTCCTTCTGAGTCGGTCGACTAAATGAAGGACTCTATTGCGGAGCCCCCTGGGGTCGCGTGGCAAGAACTTGAGTTTCTATACAGCAGCTGGGACATCAAAGCTCGGACTCCCACCTGTGAGGGGCTTCTGGAAATGAACACCCATATCGTGACACCTAGAGGACTCCTATAGGGAGCGGGAGATAGGCGGCCGTGCTTGCTGGGCCCATCTGTCACACAGCCTGGGGGTAAATACACAGAAATAGGAGATGGCCATGGGGAGGGTGACACATATCTACCCTCTGTATGTTTGCATGCACTACTGTTCAATATATCAATACATGTGCCCGCTTATTTTAATTCTGGTTTTTACCTGTAAATTCTTGCAGCCAACCACTGCTACCACCAAAATGATAATAATAAAGGTAACAATCAAAATTCCTATCGCAGTTGGCTGAGTGGAGCAAACATGGAACACCCTTCTAATCAGTCCTTTCAGCCTTTCTGTTTCCATGGTAGGATCCATTTGGATCCAACAGCGTCAACCGTAACATTGAGTCTGAATGCAGAGAAACAAAGCTAAATGTCTTACTGACCGATAACGCTCACTGAATATAACTTCAGTTCTATGAGCATGAAGAAATCAAAAAACAGAGGTTTTCTATGTTAGCTTATATGAAGAATTTTATGTTGCTGATGGCAATGTTTAAGAGGAGAGGCCTGCTAGTCGATGAAGACATCAAAAGGGTGGAAAAATGGCATTCTGTTCAACCAATCAGAGTTGAGATCTGCAGAGCAGTGTTTTGGGGCCACTTCGGAGTAACTACCGTGGAGTAGGTTTTTTATTCTTCAAGAAAATTGCCCTAAAAGAGGTTTTACAGGGGCGGATGGGGACAGTCTAAAATGGCCCACAAGTTCCTGCAGAGGACAACAACCTATAGATACACAGGTCTGATTCTTTATGTTGTTAAGAAAACACTAACATTCAATGTGTGACCAACTAACAACTACTTGTTTTACCACTTTGTCATTTCTACCAGTTTCATCTCCGACTTTACCCTTTTTAAAGAAGTATTTGCTAAAGGATGCAGGGAGGTATTGAATTTTTTCCCTATAGTTCACAAATTCCGTGAAAAAATCCAAACCAACAATGAATGTCTTGCTAACACATCAGTGAAAACACTGTCTCACATGAAAACACAAACACTGTACTTTGTTTCACTCTGTCACACTTACACTGGCTGTGTCTCCATATGATAGTAAAGTAAATTCGAAATAAACTTTTGAAATTTTGTACAAAATATAAAAAGATGATGCAAATGAGGCTTGTTTCCATTATCTGCTTTGAAACAAATTCAATACTGAATGCTGAAACAAAGACAGTTGTTTACCAACCGCTGCTGACGAAGGCAGGCAAAGACAAACAAAAGAAGCTATTCAGTCACATGACGTACATGTTCACTTCATCAGAACTCATTTTGAAGACATGTTCTCATTTCCCATCATGCCATAATGGTGAGAAGAAACACTGCAATAGTGTTGTTCTCTACATTTACAAGGCTGTGCAGTATCGATATTTCTACTGTTTCAATTATTGCTATTGTTGTACTGTGTAATATTATACTGCATACCTATATAGCTGTCTTGTGTATTGATACTTTTTACTGATGTTCTTATGTTTTTGCAAATCTTTCATCTTATTTAAAAAAAATACCTCAAATCTGCTTTAGTAAAAGTTTTTTCAAAGTTGGGCAACTTCTTCTGAATTTTATTGCGTCCTTTAACCTTTTGTAATGCAATACTTAAACATGTGAGTAAAAACATGTCATGGAAACACGGCTAATGTGTTGATGGTGGAGATGCTATCTTGAGCAAATGTGTATTTTTCCACAACTGAAAATAGTTTTCAGAAAATGCTTTTTTCTCTGCCTTTTAGAAGATGGTTGTTAAAAACTTCAGTGAGCAGCTGTTGTGGGGAAATTACACAGGCTTTTATAAAAATGAAAACAAATGACTTAACAAATGAGAAAAATATGTGCTTCATGCCTCATGGAAAGAACTGCTATTTTAATAACTGACATTGCATTATGTTTAATTTTCATACAAAGTCAAAAGGAATGTCAGGCCTATGTTGGAGACAATGCAGAGATGTGCTTTCATTTAAAAAACTTGATTACTCAGCACACAGAAACAACTAGTTTCATCAGAAAGAGTACGTCTGCAGTTTATTTTGATATGTGATCGGTCTATATTCTGAAACAACAGAGAAGCATGAGTGTGGAAATTGGTGAAGAAAAACACAGTACTGTGCTGAAGTCTATCTATCCTCATATCTGTCTACCAAGTAAATCTGTCTACTTTGGCATATATAAATATGTGACAAGCATAATTACGAATCTCCGGTTCGGCTCTTTCTTGTGATACGATATTACCATATCCAATCAGTTATGTGACTGTAATAGGTGTGCAGAAGGATGTAGCCCTGGATACAAGCTGTGATTAAATTTGATCGCAGATACTTTGTCACATAGTTAAGCAACTAGTATTGTTGGAAAGGTTTTTTATGAAGCAGTTTTATTTGATTTGCCTCGTTGCAATAAACACTTTGAGAGGAATTTAGCTGAGAAGAAGTGTTTGTTTAATTTGGACGCAAAATGCATCCGTTGGGCTCTAAGGGTTAAGCTAGACACAGTATGTTTGTCCGGTAGTCTTTGTCAGTCATTTAGAATCTTAGATCATAAACAACAACTCATATTGGAACTAAAGAGCTGTGTGACTAGCAGGAATTAAAACCCATGGACAAAAAACAAATATATACTTGACCACAGTGACCTGCTATCCTATTACAGTGTTTAGAGAGAGAGACAATAAATCCTCTAATTTATCCTTAAAGCTAAAAAAAAAAATCTTGTTTATGTTGTACTTGAAGGACAGACTGAGTGAAGTGGGCATTCTTAGAAAAAAAAGTAAAAACACTGGCTCATTAAGTCAAACTCAACACAGACAATAGGGAGTAAGAAAACACAGTTCTTTGACATCAACATGCTTGAATCTAATTCCGTGCTAATTAAGCCGCCAATGATGGAGCGCCAATGATAGAGTGCATTAAACTTGTAACTGGATAATCTGCTGCAGGGAGACAAGTGTTACGAGGTGAAGGTTCCACCGACTCAACACTGCAGCTGTAATAAAAGTAAATAATTAGAGAGGAGCAGGCCAGTGAGGACGGAGGACGGAGAGTCGGAGCAGATGGATGATAAGATAGAGGGAGACTGACAGACAGATAGATGCTTGAAATGATATTTGGGTAAACTCTGGCCTCACCTTGCCTCTCCCTGATTGATCACCATGTACATCTCCCAGGACATATTTTCAGCCACGGCTCCGTGCGGCACCAGCAGGCTGACCCCTGGAAAACACACACAAATGTGTCAACAGCAACAACTCCAGCAGCCTGACAGCGTAGGGCAAAATAAGGGCTTACAGCATGTCGTACAAGCAGAGGTTAGGGGAATGTGTGGGAGAACTTCAGTTTATATGAAAGAATGAACC
The DNA here is from genome assembly GCF_000690725.1 of Stegastes partitus. Classification (NCBI taxonomy): domain Eukaryota; kingdom Metazoa; phylum Chordata; class Actinopteri; family Pomacentridae; genus Stegastes; species Stegastes partitus. Next base: position 650,430 of record NW_007577815.1, read on the forward strand.
AGGCTTCTATTAGAAATAGTAGTCAGCCTTTACTTTGGCATGGGGCAACATTGATGACATGTCATGTACATATTATAGTGTGAACGAGGATGTAGGTGCTGTTTCTGTTGCATCATGTATAAAAGAAATTCACAGTATTGAAACCGAACCCAGCCATCATGCTGCCTGGGTCCACACCTTTGAATTTGTCCACTCCACTGAACTGACTGATTCATCTGGTATATTGACATGAAACAGCAGTTTCTTGGTTTAAAAAGCAATCAAAGCGACGGGCGCTGCAGGAAGGCTGGTGCCTAGTCAATCAGAGCCATGGGCGGGACCAACGCCTCGTCAACATGTTGTCAAGCTGTGTGCCACAATGAAGGAGGAGGAGGCTGCTGAATAATCATGCTGCACAACAAATTTTTTTGACATAGATTGATGTATTTTCAAAATTGTAGCTTGTTTTCAGTATGCTCTTTCCAGCATAAAAGTCAGCATACGCAGCATGTTGGCACAGCTAGCATTAGTGTCAGATTGAGAGAACGTTAGGTCCAGGTTGGTCTTTAGTGATTGGTTTGGGAAATGTAAGGTCAGTTCATTTCAGTTGATCACTTTCCACATACACTGGTGATGTCACGTATTAAATGCAAAAATAAAACATTTTAATTCCATCTATACAGCCAAACAAAAAACGTGAACGTTACCACCAGCTAACAGACGACCAATACGTGTGCTTTAATACTGTAAGATCACTATGAACAGCACGAGCCATCGCATGTTTTCACACTAATTTCCTTCTGAGCTCATATCTTGTGATGAGCAATAAAATGTGAGTTTTTAATTTTTTTTTCCCAAACAGTCTAGATTATGAAGAGTTTTTGTTTTTGACATGATAATTGTTTAATAAATTAATTTAAACTAAGGAAAAATACTGTATATTGTGGAATTAATATTTGTGACTTCATTATCAATCAAAAATATTGCTTTTGATATGGAAGACATCGTTACAAACTTCCACTTGCCTTCAGTTGCAAAAGCTTATATTTTATGTATGTGTGTTTTCTACATCTTAACAGTCTCCCACCGTGATTTACTCATGAATGTGGCCATTTTCACATTTTTCTCATAAAAACTCATCATAAGAATTAATTATGAACCATGTAAACATTATGTATGTTGTTCAGAAGGAGAAGGCATAGCACGCTATGCTTTCCGTATATGTTACATGATAATGTTTGCAGTTTTTTAATTAAATATTATGTATGTTGTTTATAAGGAGACGGCAAATTGTGGTTTCCGTATACAGTATGTTACATATAAAGTTATGCAGTTATTAAATATTGAAATGGTTTGCGCTTATTATCGCTCCTCATTAACCTTTGTGGTTCTACAAAGCGCTTCACAACATTTCTCATCCACCTTATTCACACACTCTGTGATGCTTGTAATACTGCATAGACATATATATAAACTCGATATATTAAACTAGTTATAAATTGGATAAAACCGAACAGAAGGGTTTTTGTACTGGGGAAAATATCAAAGTGCTACTATACTCCATTTCACTGAATCACCTGACTCATGTTGATCTTTTAGGGGAGCAATAACACATTACTTTAAGCAGTAGTTTAGCTGCTGCTTATAACGGGCTCAGACTACAGAGTTTTAACATTCTAACAGATTTTAGGTTTCAGGTTGCATTGTTTACATGAGGAAAAACATCACATATATTTTTCTTTCTCTCTGCAAGATTGGAAAAAAAGGCAAATTGTACTGTTAAAATTATGGTAAATGGACTACACTTATATAGCATTTTTCTACCTTAGCGGCACTCAAAGCATTTTACGATGTTTTCTCATTCACCCATTCACACACAAATTCATACAACAATGGTGACAGAGCTGCCATGCAAGGTACTGCCTGCCATTGGGAGCAACTTCAGGTTTTGCCCAAGGACACTTCAAGGGGCAGGGGATCGAACTGCCAACCTTATGATCAGAGGACAACTGCTCTACCACCTGAGCCACAGCTGCCATGGTGACACACGGAGCAGCTCACCACCTGGCATGATCGCATGGGGAAGTAGAGGCAAACAAAATGGAGACAGTGATTAAACAATTTGTAATGCTTTGCAGTAAATGAAAAAAAAAAGAAAAAGAAAAAAAGCACAAGGCTGAAAAAGTCAGGAGAGGAAGTGGTTGGGAAGATGCGGTCCACATGGTTTGTTCATCAGCAACATCGGTAGGTGAAATTCCAATAGTCAGTGTTAACATGTGTAGCTAACGTTGGCCTCAGGGACTGGAACTCTTACCGCTGCTTAGCAACACCGACTGCTTGATAACTGTTACAAGTCAGATTTTAACCCATAAATATAACATGTTGGATATTATTGGGGCAGCATTGCTGAATCTACGAGCAGTGTGGGATCTTTCAGAATAGATCTACGAACCCATCACAGCACCAAATAATATCAATTCAGACCAAGATCCCAGACCAGGGTTCTCCTCTGATTGTTGGGAGGTAACTGGGTTAAATTACCCTGAAACTGCTGGAGTCTGGGACACAGCAATCAGGTTCCATTTTAACAGGGTTCATTCTAAACCACAGCAAATACCAGTCACATGCTAAGTTATATAGCAATAAGCTATAGTGGCTCAGATAAATTTTACTTTATACTTTTTTTTTCAACTGTCTCCCTTTTTCTTTATAATTAGGTAAACTGTAACCATTTGTACTGTTTTCCTGTTTTGCTAATTAATGACAGCAACTTAATCTCATGTTTGAATTAAACCTAAAAACATCTGTTTTCCAAGATGCCTAATTAAACTTTAGGCAGCTTTAATAGTCACAATACACTTCCTGTCATGTGTCATGCTTTTTGTGTGTCTTCTTCAGATTCACTTAAAGTAACTTGACGTTGTATCCATGTCTTCTTGAACAGTAAAGCTCTTTCAGTAATCCTGTGCGCCAAACAAAAATGCTGTCATGACTTTCAATCCTAAAGCTGAAAAAGGACTTTTGGTAAATACACTAAAAACTGAAAAAGTCCTTCACCAATAGACATCATTTATTTGTTTCATCAGTTTTTAATTAAGAGTGTTGGTGATGAGGTTTCGCATATATATTTTTGTACCAGTTGTGGAATGTAATGCTGTTTGATTTGAAAACTAATTTTAAATGGACTGGATCAACAGTTTTGACGAAAATGTGTTTTCAGGAAACTAAAAGGAAGTTACCAGGTAAAGTAAATGAGGGGTTGGTTACAAACTAAATGCATCTGTGTCAGTGTTCAGCTGATCGGCCTGAGTACACACAAAAGCCCACCGAAAATAAACGGATGAATCAATATCTGATTCGAGTTAAGCTGTAAACAAGTCCGTCTGAACGACACACTTTAATCTGGAAGAATTAAAACAGTCTTTCTATTTACTTTGATCTCTCAACCAGCTACATTTACTTAACTTCGGATTATACATCTTTGAAGAAGCGAGTGGAGATTTTTTGCAGCGTGACAACAGATCAACACTGTTGCCCGACACCATTCATCTGCTGCTGTGTGAATGGCAAAGCATTCACATTGAAGCTCAGACAGCATACAAAGGCCCTGCTCTACAAATAAAAGGTTCAGAGGAGCAGAGAGGGAAATGACAGATAAAGACGGGTTTTGGCAGCCCTCTGTAAAGTGAACATTTTGTAAGAACTTGGCCTTGTCTGAAATGTAAATGTTGAGAATGTGTATTCTTTTTGAATGAATATAGAATTTTCATGGGTAAATCGAGACAAACACATAACATGTGATTTATCATTGAAAAGCATTGCATAACCCATAAATCTGTAGATAGGATATTAAAGTGGGACAAGCATCTCACTGAACACTGCAGCAGAAAAGTAAAGGATGGATTGATATGCTGCACAACTGTGTGCGAAAGATCAAAAGACCATAACAAAAAAAAATAAAAAATAGAAACTGACAACTTTTCTCGTACTTTACAGTTCTAGATTTCTATTATTCATGTCTTTATGTCTTGTACTTACAGAAAGAAAGAAAGAACCAGTTGCTGGATGTCACAAAAAGATGGTTTAAAAAATGACTTTGATAGAAAGCGCAAGAGTTTGTGTCGGCAATAAGCAGCAACTTCCGAGCCTAAACAATGAAGCCAATGTCGTAGTGCCAAAAGCAGTTCCGCTTCAGGCAATTTTAAAAGCGGTTCAGTCCCTATAGATACCCATGTTTAAATGTCCAACTTTACAGCAGAAATAAACACGTTTGGAGCCTGGTACAAAAACCTGCTTTGATCTTTCTAACTAATCGTCTCATTTCTACTGTGCGTGGGGTGAAATTTTCCGATAACTCACCCAACCAAGCTTAAAGTTATGCATATTTATGGGTACGACTACTCTGAGCGACGGGTGGGCGCTGCCATAGCACGCTCAATGGCCTGGAGACAACTGCAGGGCTGACCTCATATGGCAAGTTATTTTAACATTTAATGGCTAGACCAGGTATGCATTACAGATGTCCGTAATTCAATTCTTCTCAGTCAAAAGGAACATTTCAGATATCCGGGTTGTCCTTCGTCCTAGGACAAATGACCTCAGTTTTATCATTGATGTTTTCGAGGCTTCTCATTACAGATATCTGCCACTCAGCTGCAGATATTTGCAATATGAACTGCAGATATCTGCAGCTGAGTTATGACTGGTTGGAATTCCAGTTTCAGATATCTACAGTTCAATTAGGAAACCTATGGGGAATATTACGGAGGGCTAATCTGTCTTTATGTTTTGTTTAGTTTAGTTTCAAATAGATTTGTACTAGCTAATAAATGAATAAGCAAATAATATATATTTTATCATTATAGTCCTACAACGGAGATGCTCAAGACCTTTGGTAGGAGGTTAACCACCAACTGACAAGACCCCAACTTCCAATCTGAGCTGGCCTGGAGGTACACACACACACACACACACACCCACACACACACACACACACACACACACACACACACACACACTTAAGAACAAAATAACAACATTTGGACAAATAGGGAAAATTAAAAAATGATATTAGTATATTATCCAACACAATAATGTAACAGGGAGCGCACTGTTGCACCCAATGTCCCAATGTGACTCTTGTACTTATTGTGATTCACAGCCAGCTGAAATCTCCCTCCCCCTTCAGGGAACAGGCCAGTGTTGTAGATGAACGGATTTAATACAAGAAAGTGTGAAACTGAAATGGACATGCAGAAATACAGGAAGGTGTTGGTCAATAGTGATAGAAATTGCTTGTGACATATTACACAGGTAAGCATGGATTTAATTGTAAAATTACTGTCTGTCGGTGGCAGCCTACCATTGGTTGAGGCTACAGCGACATGTCTAATTACTGTAGGTAAGGGATATATTCAAGTAAGTAATGAAGTAGGCAAGGTGAATTTAAACGAAAGATAAACTACATTGAAGGTAAGCCCAAAGCCTGAAACTCACTATTACACTGTAAACATATTAACAGAGTGACAGTTGCAACACTGCAAACGTGTCATGACCATTATAAATATACATTCTAGCAATATTATCAAACATATCTACTCACTTATTTTGCCCCTCGAAGGGCTAGGAATAAATTGACAGTAGAAGAAAAGAAATGAGCATTTTAGCGCTAATGAACCTGCCGCCATTTTTGTTGTGGTCAAAGGAACTTCCTGGCAAAGCCTACCATTGGTTGCGGCTGCAGCGACATGTCACCTCTAACTGAAAAAGCGATAAATGAAAGAATTTGCCCTGGTGGTTCAAACAATACAGCGAGCATGAACAAATACAGATTAAATACAAAAACATAAAAGCAAAAGGAAAAAGGGAAAATTATATTGTTATGAATTAACAGTAATTAGCAGTAGACAGTGATTGAATAAGAAAGGAAGAGAAAGAGGAAGAGCTAAAAGAGAAGAAACAGGATACAAGATGTGTTTGTCTGTTGTGAGTGTTATTGTATGTGCATGGTTGGGTGTATACTGATATTTGGGAGGTGCTTCATGAGACCAGTGTAGGATATGGACAGGCACAGATGCCAAAAGGATTCAAGAGACTTCATTCGAACTTTCTAGCTCACAGTCACATGTTATAAAAGACAGAACTATCCTGCAGGTCACAGGGTCATGTAAATTAGCTCTGCAGACTCGGGAGCCGAAGCCAGGACAAGCAGAGCCCACATGGGAATTCCCTTATCACACCTATCAGAGCTGCAAAGGATCGCAACACAAAGAAGCTCTTGGGTACAGACAAGGAAAACATTCAACCACGCAGACCTTAACCGATGGCCGGGTGTAATGTATTGCTCCGGGCTTAACGTATTGCTCCGCTGACCCCTCATTTCCTGTGGCATGCAACAACTGAACTGAACAAATGGACAATGAAGAAACAGTACCAGGAGATGTGCCTTATTATCTTATGTCAAGTTTAATTTTTATTAAATTGAAGAATAATGTCCTGATAAATACCCCAAAAGCTTAAATTCAATTATATTAACCCTTCTTTAATTTATCAGCTTGGTATATAGTCCTATATCCTAAGCACTGTATTATTTCTGTACTCGTAATAAATAACAAGCTCATGTAAGACACTCCGTGATGAACTTTCATTTCCAACAAGTTTACCTTTGTATAACTGCAAGTACACATAGTTCTATAGTAACATTGTTACTTTCAGAACAGAACAGAACTCCCGACCATCTCATGACCACTTCCTGACCCCCCTGTGACATAGGGGTGTCATATCTAACAGCCCCTCTGGGAGGGAAGCCCTCTGGGATTGGCCTGTTATTTTACTATTAAAGGCCTCTTCACCCGAAAAACAGGGACATTCTCTAACTGCAGTAGAACTGCTCATTTTGGTCTTCTTCCATTCAAATAACAACAACAAACATAAAATAGAAAATACAAACGATGAAAATGCTGGTTGAGAATATGAGTGTGAAAAACCGAATGTGGAGCAGAATTCCTCTTCATTCCTCACACAATGTCTGAAAGAGGTGAATTTTGGGGGAATATTTCAGTTATTGCCATACTGGTGACACACATTTTAGCCAAACTCACACCTTTTCACTGCCTTTGCAATTTCTTGGCCATGGAACGGCATGAACTGGAGTCATTCATAGCCAAGTCTCAAATGGATGAGGATCAGCACCTCCTAAACTGAGACTCTGTCCAAATTGTGGGAGGCTCTGACATGGGTGTGATGTGTTTTACTGCTTTTTAAGTAATACATTCATGACTAGCAAAAACAAATCTGTCAGTATCTGAGCTGCTGAAGCTTTCCACTCATATGTCAAGCATCTAAGAACTTGGTGTCATAGATATTGAGGAACCTAAAAGCATATTTTAAAAGATGCTAAGAGAAAATCCTTCTGTGGCAATATGTGGCTGAAAAACAAGCTGCACAATTGTGAGACTGCAACGAGCGACATTCTGTTTCAAAGGAAATGCTTCACTTTACCAGTAGTCTAATATTTGAACAAATGCTGGCAGATTTCTTCTTTGTGCAATTACTTGACCTGGAAAAGAGCATATTACATTAATGCTTGATCTTTAATTACTTTAATTAAGTTCTCAACTTCGACTGCCACACCCTGATCTTCCCGCTCTGGAGCTGAAGGCCTCGTCTCTCCATCAGACATCAGACATTGTTGCATCCACATACAACTCCAAGGACGCTGCAAGTATTGAGCTTTCATCTCTATAATTATAATTGGCCTGTCGACCAATATTCCAAATTTAACAGTTATGTGCTGCTTTGGGTGAAAAGACTTTTAAGTCTCCAAGCCACCATTCTGCGCCACATTTGGTTTTTCACACTCATATTCTCAACCAGCATTTTCATCATTGTTTGTATTGTATATTTTATGTTTGTTGTTGTTGTTATTTGTTTGTTGTAGTTAGTAATAAATGCTGTGTGCGTATACAGTTGTTTCCTGTGTTTTCTATAGCTTACTTTCAGTCACTGTACGTATCCGATCTTTATTGTTACCTAAGCTCTAAGTTAATTCCCTCAACTTTATAAAACCCTCTTGACTGATCACCAAGAGTAAACAATTTATTAGAATTATTATGCTGACTCTGAGATTATATCGCTGGACGAATAATTCAAAGGTTGGTTTTAATCATTTTAATTAATGCAATCACTTGCTTTGGTGTGGAAATAGGTATATCTTATTTTCTACCCTACACCAGAGTTCTTCAAAAGATTTAGAGGAGATAAGAATATCTTACAGTTTTCATTAAAGACTGATATCTTGTTTTTTTCTGCAAACTGCTATTTTCTCTTCTGAAATGTGTTCTGTGAGTAGCTCAATCCAGTGAGTGATGTGACAAGCTTTTCTAAATTCCTAGTTTTGAAATGAGTAATGTGTGTCAGTATTTAGTTTGCGAGGGCAACTAAAGTAATATCTTTCAGCAGGCACAGCGATGAGAACGATGTGATCCTGTAGCTAAAGATAGTTGATGGAGTTTCTCAGTTTCAAAGGGATGGAACGGGTTAGCAGGCCCGAGTGGTCCAAAAATAATCACCCGTGTTAGCCAATGTGCTTCATGAACAGGTGTCCGTGTCAGCCAGTCCCACTTTAATCACTTTAATGTGGTTTCTGTGGAAAGTTTTATTTTGTATGTGGGGCATATTTGCGTTGGTAGTCATAGTGAAGATGTTTTTACAGATTTGTGTCCAAGTTATTTTCCCATTTTTGTAGTTGGCAGTGTTTCAGACGTATCGGAGATGGATGGAGATCGAGTTTCATAGTCTATAAAGATTTGAGATCAGTATTTTTTACATTTTAATTTCATGATCTCAACTCCTCACTTAACTTAGAACATTCTATAATGTGCTGTGGGTATATTAATTTTAGATTCAACTCTGGATTTTAATTATGAGTGTATAAAATGATGAATGATTCAATGAACTGGTTGTTTTGCAATAAATGATGAAAATGAGACATTTTCTGTGGTTGCCATTATGGAAAACAGACAAAGTTGTTGGAAGTTGGAAGTCCACGATGTGCCAAACTGGGATGTATCTACATGACATTTCATTGATTTCCCACCAGCATATTAGCGTAAAGGAGATCGTGCTGTTCTTACACTAATTCAGTTTCTTGATTGATGGTGGTTTGAAGGGAAGGTCTGAATAGAAGGTCTGATTTTTTTTTTCCCCCCTAATTTCAATCACAAATTATTGTATAGTATATAGTATATTGTATACTGGTGTTAGAAGAAAATACATCACCTTGGGAGTTTACAAAACAACAAAACAACAAATAGAAATGTAAAGACATTACTACTACTTCGGAGAAAGCTATGTAAGAAATATTGCTTTGCACAATTACAATGTTAAAGGTTGATGCACTTATAGTCTAGTTGTGCCTTTGGGTCCATTTGAATAAATACCGTAGATGATACGTCAAAAAGAAGCGGAGAGTGTTTCTGTTTTGTGATGTTGAAAATGACATCCTGGATTTATGCTAAAGTCTGTTTTCATTAAATAAACATTCTGTGTCATGTGTTCGTGAGACTGTTCTTTTAGTCGTACAGAGGGAAAAAAAGACGTGAAGAGAATGAAGCAAACACAATCACATTTCTTCTGTGGTGTAAAATTCTTGCACTATGTAAAGAATAAGAAGACTCGAAAACATTTTCTCCACTCAATGGCCATTTAAAGTCAAAGTACTACAAAGGTTGAACATTTCAAAAAAGAAGTTATGACTACAGTCTAGAAAATGTGTACTTGAGGCAACAGTTACAATGAATGCTTTTCATTCCTCTTCATTCCTCACACAATGTCTGAAAGAGGTGAATTTTGGGGGAATATTTCAGTTATTGCCATACTGGTGACACACATTTTAGCCAAACTCACACCTTTTCACTGCCTTTGCAATTTCTTGGCCATGGAACGGCATGAACTGGAGTCATTCATAGCCGAGTCTCAAATGGATGAGGATCAGCACTTCCTAAACTGAGACTCTGTCCAAATTGTGGGAGGCTCTGACATGGGTGTGATGTGTTTTACTGCTTTGTAAGTAATACATTCATGACTAGCAAAAACAAATCTCTCAGTATCTGAGCTGCTGAAACTTTCCACTCATATGTCAAGCATCTAAGAACTTGGTGTCATAGATATTGAGGAACCTAAAAGCATATTTTAATAGATGCTAAGAGAAAATCCTTCTGTGGCAATATGTGGCTGAAAAACAAGTTGCACAATTGTGAGACTGCAACGAGCGACATTCTGTTTCAAAGGAAATGTTTCACTTTACCAGTAGTCTAATATTTGAACAAATGCTGGCAGATTTCTTCTTTGTGCAATTACTTGACCTGGAATAGAGCATATTACATTAATGCGTGATCTTTAATTACAGAATTAACAGCAACCAGCTGCCACGGGCTACAATGATGTTTAGAAACAGAAATGTATGAAAATACTTAGAAATTCGCAATTATCAAAATTCTCAAAAATAAACAGGTCTTTTTGCAGGTGTCAGTGCCCATTGGATTCATTGGTTAGTTGTCAACAACAGCAAATTGTGTGATCAGTTGCCCCTATAACGCACCACTGTGTTGTGTATGTGTTGTCAGACTGGTGAATAGGGTTGCAAACTAACAATTATTTTCATTGTCCATTAACCTGTTGATTTCTAGTTTAGTTTTTTGGCAGTGTGGCTCAGGTGGTAGAGCACGTTGTTCTCTAATCACAAGGTTGACAGTTCGATTCCCCCGCCCCCTCTCCACAGTCAAAGTGTCCTTGGACAAGATATTGAACCTGAAGTTGCTCCTGATGCATGAATAGGTGAATGAGAAGCACATTGTAAAGCGCTTTGAGTACCACTAAGGTAGGAAGGTGCTATATAAGTGCAGACCATTTCTCATTTGTTTGGGCTATAAAATGACCTTTGATCAGTGTTTCTCAGAACAGAAGTCCTGTTTTATGCAAAGATATTCAGTTTACTGTCAGCGGGGAGCAAAGAAACTTCAACATATTGACATTTTGAAAGCTGGAATTTATATTTTACTTTTAAAAAATCTGTCTTACTAATGAATTGTTTATCAAAATACTGGATTAAGTTAACAGTTGACGGCTGATCGGTGAGTTGCTGCTGCTCGACTAGTGTTTCTTTCAGTAACCTGCTGTTTTACTTTATTGCTGTATTTTCTTAAAGTCATGTATATGTTATCAAAGAGATGTCTTCCTCACATGTTTGTTTTTTCTTCATGCATACATCCATCCATCCATTATCTATACACCGCTTAATCCTCATTAGGGTCGTGGGGGGGCTGGAGCCTATCCCAGCTGACGTAGGGCGAAGGCAGGGGACACCCTGGACAGGTCTTCATGCATACATGTTTTCCTAAATCTATTAGCCACTGTAACGTAGCAACTATCTCTCTGGAAGACAGTGGTTCCACCTACTGAGCATGTTCAAAGTGAGGTTTGTGCATTCTGACAAATAATTGGGGCATTGTTTCTAAAGAGAGATGCTGTAGCAGAATTTTTATTTCGACTAAAATTCAATGAAATCTTTCCAAGCTGTAAGCATCACAAACAACTCAGTGAATCTCAACCGGGATGTAGTTTGAATCCACTCTTTAAATGGCAGAACTTAAAAGTATTTGTGAACTGTACAGCTATTTTGGTGTGTATCACTAAGGTGACCAGAAAGCTTTAGTAATCTGCAGTGAAGTGCTGCGTATGGCTGGCTATTCAGTCTAATGAATAGCGATCCCTGCAGACAAGCAGTGTGAGTGCTGTACTTGACAGCAATGACTCCTCCACTCAGACCCTCAGCCTGAAAGACGAATGCAGGAGGCTGATTTCACTTCACCTCTCCACGCCGGCCGAGGGCCACCGCCACGTACATGAGGACCACAGAAGAGGGCTGTGAGTGCAACGGTTGGCACGGACTGTTGACCTCCTGACAACTGTAACAGTCCATGCAGACTCCTCCAATCGCTCCATTTGTGTTGGCAGGACATGATGACAGCGTGACCCCTGTTTGCCTGAGAGAGCCTATGAGGATGAGGAGGAATAACAAACAGCTACCTGCCTCGGCAACAGCACTGATAGATTCTAGTAACAGCCTACAGTTTGTGGTCTTTAAGGAGTGTGTTCACGTACTAATACGTGGGATTAAGACGTGACTTCACAGCGAAGCACAGACGTCATCAGACTGAGTTACATTATTAACACTTGTTTTTCTTTTCCCTTTAACCTGTCAGGAAAGCAATAAAACATGATCAAGCATCATATTTTGTGCCTCCTGTAGCTTCTTGAGCATCATAACGATCTACTGGTGAGTGGTGCAATGTGAAGATTGCAGTTAGGACGCTTTGGGAGAACACCTCTTCTCTCCCTACGGAGGTTTGTACAGTGGGTTGTACATGCATCTTATCCTTAAGATACTTTTGGAGAACAGACTTGGACTCCTGTTTGAACTTTTTTTTTCCCGAACAGTCAAACTTTCAAGAAATCAACTTCATGTTCTTGGGAGTCTCTGCAGCTTCAGAGAGCACAATACTTTTGTCTGATCTTTAAGTTACTTGGCTAAGACATGACATGCTACAGGGAGGGTGCTGTCTTTTATGCTCTGTATTGTGAAAAACAGAAAAAGAAAGATGAACAGTAAAAAATGATGGTGGAACTTTCTTTCACACAAAGATGACAGTATGGTCTGCCTGTCCTTTAGTCTGCCTTTCCCTCGCCACGCAAGCAAAATTTTTCTTTTTTTCAGTTTGGACAACTTATACATGCTGGAAGTTGTCAAAGGGTAGTAAGAGAAGGTAAAAAAAAAAAAAAGTCATACACTAGTTATTTTTTGCTGCAATGTCATGTATTAAAGATTTGGTCAACTGTGATACACTACATGAGAGAAAAAAAAATCAATCAATTACTGCGCTCATTCTCGGTCTGAAAGCTCTGCGTGTTACAGTTTTGTTATTGGCTCATCTATTATCAGGCTCATATCACGCAGTCTGAACTTGCCAATAAAAGTTGGACTGAACGTACACTTTACATCTTGATCACCTGAACTGCAGAATCAGGAACAAGACTGCTAGAATATGTGATGTACACTGCAGACAAGGCTGAGAGACTTTTACTGTCAGGAGAAGAGATAAAGCCTTGACAATCCTGACAGACAGATCTCATCTTTTATTCCCTCAGTCTGAGACGCTGACCTCTGGGAGGTACCATAAGGTGCCTTGGGCAACCAAGAATACAGCAGTGCTGTATTTCTCCAAGTTTAACTCCCAAGTGCAATCAGCAGTAAGTTATAAATCCTGCTCTCCAGTTTAGATTCCATGCTTTAATTGACTTTTGTAATACTTTAACTTTTCTATTGTGCTCATGATGTGTTACTAACATATTTGTTTGTGTAGTATTTTTAGAATACTGTTCTGGTAAGTCAATAACAATTACTGTATTCTACCAAAGTGGAAATTGAGATGTATCCAGACCTCTTTGGATCTGTTCTTAGGCAGAGTGTGCAACCTTCTAGAGAACCACTTTTCTTTGTCGTGTAATGAAATGCATGTAAGATAGATTTTGCTTTCATGACGCACACACAGCAGAGAGTTTACGAGAACAACAAGCAGTGTGGCAGCTGAGTACAACTGGCAGAAAATGTTGTGTGGTGGAGTGAGACTGTCTGGAAAGGCTGCACCTAATGCTAAGCAGACCTGGCTTATGATGGCTAATATAATGGGAATTTACTGCAGCTTCTTATTATGGAAGTGCACAGAGTGTGAGCAGATTTTCATTATAAACGCAAAATATGACTGAGACTCGTGCTCCTCCGACTGAATCTGAGCCTTTTATTTCGGGAAGCTCACCTGTGTTTGGCACCACCAGCCGCCCTCCAGGGTGGCCAAAAACGCCGGTGGTCCTCAGCTGCTCCTTGCAGGTGCTGAAGGGCCCATTAAGTGTGAGCAAGCCCTTCTTGCGTCTGTCCATGGTGCTGCAGTAGTCCCGGCTCAGGTCTCGTGGGAAGGTCTCGGCGGGGCCTTTGGCATGGAACTCCGCCCGCTCAGCCACGCCCAGCGACACCATAAATGAGCTCTGAACTTTGACCTTGATGTCAGGAAGGGGGTCAAAGAGCTCTTTGTCTGTGCTGTCCTGGAAGCAGAGGGGGGTGCTGTATGCCCGTCCCACTGTTAGGTCAGGCTGCATCGAGGAGTTGAGAAGCAGCGGGTTGCCTGCGGAGACGGAGAGAAAGCACAGCCACACAGTCACCTAAAAGCCCTGCTCACATGGGACTCGTATTATGCAGGGAACTTGTTTAATTAATGAATCAAAGCCCAACCTCCGTGTTTCCTGAACAGCACTCACATGCAATAATGAAATTCACTGGTGTCCCAGATACAGCTAAACAAGGTCAAGAGTGTACTATTTTTTTCTTATGTCTTGATTTAGCAAATCAAATTTCAAACTGTTTAAAAGCTGGAAAATGTGCCAAAAATTCTTTCATTTTACATGACAGGAGAAAGATAAAGGGAGAAAGAAAATGTGCCACTCAGTTTGCTTGCATTAAATATTATCAGGGGCTTTCTGTCTGCTGCACAGTACCGTAGATTATGTTCAACAGAGTCGTCATTTTTTCTAAAAGCAGATAGAGTAGATTTGAGATTAAAATCACCTTTAATCCCCAGACGTAATACCAATTTCTGGATGTCCCCTGGTGATATTATCCCCAGGTCAAATCAGGTTTAGGAGCCACATCTCTGGGCTCTTTCTCCTGAAATTTCTTGCAGCTGACCAGTGAAGCTCCAGCACCAATTATAACAACATGTCTGGGCAGGCGACCAGTGCATCAGAGGTAAGGGAGCACAACCTGGACAGAAGGTCCAGGGCTCGGAGCCATGGTCAGAGCGTTAGATTTAATTACCAAGCACACACACAGCTTGATCTCCATAATCCATCTGCTGGAGTCAGCTCCTCTGGACACCGAACCGTCCTCCTGAAGGACAGGAGGGAAGGCCAGGAGGGGTCTAGGTGACTGCTCTGTAAATGAGGGGAGTGCTTCAGCTCCCAGTGTGGACCCAACAGCCTGTGAAGGGAGGTGGGGGGGTGTCTTCATCTGTGGCCATTAGATGTGACGACGCTGCCAAGCAGAGCGAGGAGCGCGCCGCATCGATCTGGCAGACCAGCGTGCCCCTGGATGAGCCATGCCAAGATAACGGTGAAGTCACTGAGTCCTTGCTGCCCAGCTGTTGCCTGGCGAGGGGTGCAAAGCGGGAGGCTAATGTTGTTTTATTTTTAGGGAAATCATTAATTACCGGGGGTGTGCTTTGAGATGAGCATTTCATAGTGTGTTGGTTTTGACTTCAAAACACAACTTTCCCTCTTGTTTTTCTCAACAGAAATATTCTTATATTAAAATATATTAAAAAGAGTGCAAATATCAAATTATTCACATTTTTGTGACTATGCTGCTTTTCATACGCAGACTGAAGTGTCATTATTGATTACACTGTTGATTGTTTTTGACCAGTCAACAAAACCATTGGTTTATTACAGTTTGACAGCAGCTTCAAGGTGGAAACACCTTAAAGCGAAGCACCAAATAGACTTACTAAATTCAGACTTCTAAACAAAAAATGTCTCTTTGCTAAATTCAATATTCAGCACTTAAAATGCAGTCAGTTTGTTTTAACATGTTTTACTCATAGCACGCGTCACTTAAACCATCTACATGTTTGTAGCACTTTCCTTCAGATTTCAGTTAAACTGTTGCCACATATTTACATATTTTAAGACGGTCACAGTGTCAGACTATGGGATTTAGAATCGTCAATGTTCACCATGACTTGGCTGAGACATGACAGACGACACTCAGGGAGGAGTACCTAGGAGCTAACCGCCAGAAACAATACATGAACTAAGGAATAAAGATCCAGCTGTAGTCCAGCCTCCTGAGGCCTGTAGTTCTGCAGGCCAGTGGGGTTTGAGCAATGCCGAGGAAGAAGCAGCCGAGCTGCTGAGTCTTCACTCATGGTAGATCTGCAAGGTCTAAGTTAAAAGTTTGACTTTTGTACATCAAGGGTACGGCTGCACTTTTTATTTGCTGCTGTTTTCTTGGCTGTTCTTCAGGGTTGCTGCGGACGAGTAACAATTATCAAAGTAATGTAAGGAGTTTCAGAGCTCACACAGTTCCCCTGTAGTTAAATAAGCAATAATATATGAATATGAATACAAGCATATTTTTCCTTTTTTTTGTGCATATAGATAATTGTTTTGATACCTTGTGTTGATGTATTTTATTATTTTCTAATATATACTAAAGCATATGTTGTCTTCATGAATATATAATAAAAGCTCTAATGTGTAGTTTCATATAAATGTATTTTGTGAACGATGACCTGGAAATTGAGTTCTCAAAGGAAATACAGCACATCCTCTGACCAGCAGGCAGTGATAACACCTGCATGATAGGTGCTGGAGTTGAAAGATCTGACAGGCTGAGGAGAGAGGTCTGAGGAGGGAGGGAGCTCTGAGGTGTTGTGGTTGGACCATTTAAAAAAAGTTTCTAAGCATCCTCCATTGAGGACCCTCATGTTCTGGACTCCTCTGCATTTATGGACCTATAAAACATGCTTAGAAACAGCCTTTTTAATCAAGCCAGCAGACAGCGTGCATATAAATTCTGACAAAAGAAACTTGCCTCCAAAAATTACGTTCCTATCCAACTAATCTACATCCTCAGTTACGTTTGAAGGGAAATTTAGTTTCTCCTTGATTACATTTATTTGGGACACACTACAATTATGTTTTATATCGACATATATTCAATTCAATTTTATTTATACAGTGCAATTCACAACATATGTCATCTCATAGCACTTAACAGAGTAAGGTGAAGACCTTATGAATTTGAACAGAGAACTCAACAATCCAAAGTTGCCTTTGGACTCCATCTGAGCACGCAGAACTAACGGTGGGAAGGAACCAAAACACCTCTCCAATAGGGAGAGGGGAAAAAAAAACTCCAACAGAACCATTTATTTGGTGTTTATTTTATTGCTTTACTGTTGCTCCTTTTCTGCCAACCAAAAATATATTGACTGGATTCACAAAAACCTAACAAACACTAACTTCTCAAGTAATGTGTGTGATCCTTCCAGTCTTGCATTTAGAAAAATGTACCAAATGATTGTGGCTTCATCTGCGGGACGCACCATGAAGACAGTATGGACTGTCTGTCCTTTAGCCTGTCTCTCACTTCACTCTGTTGAATGTAAAAGAACGTTCTTGGCTCCTACTGGTCAACTGCATTGATGAAGTTAGGTGTCATACAGGGCGAGAGATGATAAACAGTTCTGACAGGCTCGTATTTTGGGTGAATGTCATGAGGCGTCTAAGTTGTGGCCACAATTGTGATCAACCGATACACTTCACCTCCAATTTTAAGTCCGACTATTATCATACTGGTAATAAGAGTCTGAATCCTGTATTAAAACAGTGTAAAATGTATCTTACAGTGGTGCAAATGTTGTGTTTGTTCTTCTGTAATCCTGCATTACTGTAGTAGCTGACAATACTGAAAATTAATCAATGAACTGTGTGTGAGGTGTAGATATCTAAGGTCGACTCAGAACAAAGCCGATTAAGTTCAGTCACAATCATCATTTTGTCTGCCATGACTGCATGATTTACTGTATCATTTTAAATAATGACTTCTGTACAACATGAACTCCAAAATCCTGAAAAACTGACCTCTGCAGACACTGTTCTGAGTAAATTAATTTCTGTTCATTACCATCATTTGACAATGACTATTTTATTTAAAAATAATTTGAAGGTGTAAACTTAGCTATGACTACAGCGTACATACACTACACTATACTGTGTGTACTCGCTTGGTCACCAGTGAACAGTGTCAACAAAAGAAATATGGTCACAAACCAAAAAAAAACTAAAAAAAACCCCACATATTCAAAGGGAAACTTTGTATTTTTCAAGAAGTAGCAAATACAATGATGGTAAATTTCAAGCCAAGAATGAGACTATATAATTTAGTGCTTTGCAAATGTCAGAAAACAGTAAAAATCCCAGTCTATGCTAAGACATCTTACTCTGGTCACCCTTAAACCTCATCTCTGTGTCTCACAGTCACATATTTAGAAGTTTTATCTCTTTGTTTCCGCTCACACAATGCAAAACTACCGTATTACTATACTATATATATATATATATATACATCATAAATCTATTTTAAACCTAACAGTGTGCATGCAGGCTTGAGTTCAGTATTGTGTGTTGTTGTGACAAGATGGATTCAATCTGTGACACGTGTTTTTGCAGATACACTCGGTGCACTGCTCCACCATGCACCATGTTTGCACCTGCATTATAGATGACGCAGTGTCGGCATATATGATATGGAATAACATCTCCTTTAATTGCTACTAAGACAACGTTCCATAAAAAATGGATGAAAAGATGCATTTTTCATTACTAAACAGTCCAACGATGACAACAAAGCTACAGGCGACTCTGCAGATACTCCAGTTCTTGGTCAGAGCTGCAGTGGACATTACCCCTTTGCAGCTGACATTCGATCAGCGCTAAATTTTCTCCCCTCCGGTCGAGTGGAGAATGATCTGATTATCGCCTGAGTGTGCATCTTTAAGAATGGCGCGGTGAAAATGGAATGGCAGTGGTGAGATGAGAGAAGTTAATGAAATGTACCTCAGGTTGAATACCTTGAGGGATAGGTTTGGAATTGGGCCTCTGATTAAAAATCACTCAGAAGGAGAAGTAATGCGGACAGACAGGGTCAGGTCCAAAGACTCATTCTGCTCTCTGCCTTACAGACGCTTCTGCAGCACAGAGTCATCCGAAACTATTTAAGATCTTCTTTAAAGTATTTAAGGTTTTTTTCTTCTTCTGGTGATTATTAGGCATGAAAGCTTCTGATATACAATTAAACCCATGCTTTGAGGGAACTTTTCCCCCTCGAGGAGGTGTTTCATTTTCTCCTATGTTTATGAAGAGCACTGTGGAACGGTAACAATGCAATCACGGCGCAAGTAGGCTAATATAAAATGCCTCAACCACTTCCTACAAAACAAACCGGGGCTGCTGCACCGCAAGAAGAGAGGAGGAAGCAAGTGTTCTACATTTTA
The DNA here is from genome assembly GCF_000690725.1 of Stegastes partitus. Classification (NCBI taxonomy): domain Eukaryota; kingdom Metazoa; phylum Chordata; class Actinopteri; family Pomacentridae; genus Stegastes; species Stegastes partitus. Next base: position 669,575 of record NW_007577815.1, read on the forward strand.
CAGGGAGCCTCGGCCCGGCTGATAGAGAGGAAAATGGAAAGGAGTGATTGTGGCCGGTGGAGGGCACAGCAGGCAGGCTGCGGGGAGAGCTGGCCTATTTAAATAGGATTGATGACCTGCTGAATGTAGACCTAGACCCCCTCCTCCAGAACCCCCTTTCCGCCGTTTTTCTCACATCTTTCCAATCACGTGACAAGAGGTGGGGGTTTGACCAACTCCCCAGGCCATAGAGGAGCCAGGGGGCACAGCGTGGGCTCCTGGCGGGGCGCTGTCACCACGGCGGCGACGATGGATCACCTGTCGCCAAGATAGCTATCACTTGCACTAACCCAGAAGTGTCAGTGACAGTAATATGAATGCCTGTAGCGAGGCTGGCCGGGACAGCCACAGTCACATGAGCAACAGAGGTTATTGCTGTGCACAACAAAAATGGAATTGATGTTCACTGTTCCATACCCCTCACATTTATCCATCAGTGGCTTAGGCCAGTGTAATCTGATGGAAGAGATTGGTTGCCTGATAGTCAAATGTGTGGTCCGCAGGGAGGGGGGATGGAGAAGCGCTGGTGTCTATTAGAGATTGATTATCTCCTGGTTCACAATAACAGAGGAGCAGGTCTGTCAAAATAGAAGGACGGGTCCTTTCACTTATTATGGAGGTATAAATCCCAAGCAGACCGGGAGCCTGCATGCCATTTTGCCCGATGCAAACAAACGCCATCAATCACAGAGGCAGCCCTGTTGGAGAGGTGTTTGGTGACGCTGCCTGGCACGCACGTGACATCAGCCTCTCACTTACCTTGTCTGGTGGTCTTGAAGTTGAAAGACTGGAAACCCCCAGTAAGGGCCGAGGAGTCGATGACGTCCACGCCGTACTCGCTATGGTTCTTCCTGTACAGCATGACGGCCACGACGAGGATTGCCACGGCAATGATGCCGGCTCCAAGACCCGAGTACAGAGCCACGTCATTAGAGCCGTCCATACCTAAAACACAGAAAAACAGGAGCCACCATTACTTCTCATGTAAAATTCAAATACTAACCAGAGCCAGCACAAAGGAGAAAAGTAGATGAAGCCTTAAAACAGCTGATAAGATATGATAAAACTTTATTAATCCTGAAGGAGATGCTTGTGCTGCATATTGCTCGGAAAATACAAAGTGACATAAGAAACGCGGTGCCTAAAAAGTAGAAAAGCAATAAGATGAGGTAAAATTGAGCGAATGTCCATTTCTACAGCACAAATTCAACAATGTTCATACTTTAAATCTTCCTTCAAATACTCTTGATCAGTGTTAGAGGAGAAAGGCATCTATTGTATTTTCAGGTGCACTGCTGCATTTGTGAAGAAAATCTATAAATTTTACTGAGGCTCCAGAGGAAGCTGTGATGTCAGAAAACTACAAGTTAAAAACTAAAAAAAAAAAAATCAGGATGTGTGGACTTGACATGAGCATCGTAGACCTCTGTAGGCCACCTCTTGTCTCTGCCTGAGGCTAATAGTTCAAGGCTACATTAGCTAACTATAACACACCTGAATCTATGACTTATATGTGGGCGGTTGAATTGTGGGGGGATGCAGGCACCAGGAGGAAGACACAGACAAGAAACTAAATGTATCTGTGGTTCTGCTGCATTGATTTGGATAATTTCATTCCCCCCTAACTAGGTGGAGCATTGATTTAGGTTACCATCATCAAAAGTCACATTTTTTTCACATAAAGAGTACATTTATAAAGAAAAGGCAGAAATACTTGTTCATCCTTAAACTCATTCAATGAAACAAAGTGCAATGCCTCTTGCTTTTACAAATGAATAAAAGCTGCAGAGATGTATATTGTGCTGACTTTATCAAAAGAACAGGTACAAATGGAGAAGCATATCTCTAAATAAAGTCTTGACACTCAGCCACTGAGGCAAATAAAGCTCCCATTTTCTATTTAACAATACAGAGCATGTAAATGTATTCTTCTGATATTTCTCAAGTAACAGAATCTATTCTTTTTTTTCTGACGAAGGCGGCTTTGAGAAAAAAGTGAAAAAGACTTTTTAAGTATTGCACATAAAAGAGCATTGTCTTTGTTGTATTAATAAAGACCCACAGACAGTGAAGAGGAGATGAAGAAAAGCAGTGGAGACAATACTGTTATTATGTAGATGTTCAAGGGCAACCACAGGCAAGAGTTACAGTGTGTTACACTGGTTCCAGCATGAAAATGAAACAAGAAGGATGGAAAGTAGTAAGATGGAGCAGTCCATCTGTCTTATCTCTCTATGCTACATTGTGCACCACAGATAGGAATAAATGAACATGTCCAGCCGTTACTCTAAACTGTTACACATCACACTCAAGCTGCTAACATGGAGGGTGATTAGCCTAACTGCCTTTAGACCCACTGGTCTATATCCAATAGCTATGATGGATCCCTCACAGTGAAGGCAATCACAGCCCATGCGGTGAGGGCCATGGTCACTAGTCGTCGCAAGAACCAATCATAGGCAAATTAATTTAGAGTATTCCTACCAGGGTGATCGCTTGCCACATACCAGCTTAATGCACTCTCCATTCAATCATTCATGCTTTCCTTAAAGCCTGCAAAAGATGGCAGTAGACACGACTTTTACTCTAAAGTGGCAAGCTAAATGAAAGCACTCAAGCTACAGTAGCACCTGACAATCACTTAGCCGGGCCAATTCCAGCGAGTGATTGAAAGCCGCCACAGGAATGCGAGGACAGCGCCGTAAATTGGTCAAATTAGCTCGTTTGCAATGATTACAGCCCATTAATCTTCCACAACATAGCACATGTTCACTTGTCACAACCAATATATCTCTTGGCTCAAAGTGGAAACACAGCTGTGATGTCACGGTTGTCATAAAAGTCGGCCGCTGAATAATGACATGGATGTGTAATGAGCATTTGCTGGGTTAATTCAGGAGTTTCTGAGATCAAGGTGAACTAAATGGTTGTAATTCATGATGTTTCTATTTTCAAAGTGTGTACTGACTCAATGTGAAGGACTCTCACTCTTCTCTTTTTCTGCTAACTTCCAACCTATATCGTCTCTTGCCCCCAGAATTCAGGGCATATTACATATTAGTGGCAGGTGGGGGGGTGGGCTGGGGAGTAGAAGATGAAAGAAATCCACAGAGGAAGACTCACTTTGAGGTTTAACGTCATGTAGCAGCTTTCGATCTGCAAAGACAGAGAGATAGAATGAGACAAAGAGGAGAGAAAGTGGTGATTAAAGTCCGAGCCTCTGTGAAGTGACTAACAAGTGTGGTCTCAAATCCAACACCCTGAGTGGAGGGAAGCTCTTCTGCTGACTGCGCTCACAGGCGATATACAGTATCTGATAATGGCCAGGCATCATTACTGTCCTCATTCCAGCAAAGATAAAGGTGGTGAGGTGCAGGCTGCTTAAAGGCATCTTTGATTGGGCTAATGATCTCCTAGCACAAGCTGAGAAAACACCTTTGATTTATTTAGAAGGGATGAAGACATTTTTTTTTTATTTCCATGGGACTGTCTTCAAATGTGGTAAGGAAAGGCACATTATAGTACGGCTGCACGAATTTAGAAAAGAATTGTGATATATTCCTTACTGACAAATGCTGCAACGATAAAGTTAAATTCTACACAGCAATAAACATTAAACTGAAAACTCCTATATTCTCATCCTATAAGTGAAAATTCCTACATTCAAGTCAGTCAGTTTTAAGAAACTGCAGTCTTTATCCACGGCTCTGTCAAAAATTACTTTGTTGTTTACTGGATATCAATATTTTAAAAGTAATTTTATGCTCTTGAAGCTTGATTATAAACTATTGTCAAAAAGTCGACAACAGAGCTGTTCCATACAGCATTTATGTCTTGACAATCTTAACACCAGAGGAAAAAAAAAAAAAAAGTACAATAACTACAACCAAAACATGTTCTTCTTGCAGCACCTTTCCTTATTGTACTTATCACTTACAATTAAATACATTAAATAATTTAACCTTAAACACACGTTTTTATGTCAGATTCAGATGCTGTTTACTAGAAGTTACTATTAGTCTGTTTTTGAACTTCATATTTAACTAATTAATTAATTTACTGTTAGAAAAGGAGCACATTTCTATGGTATGATATTGTTTCTGATTATTTTTGATACAGGAATCAGGTAGCTATTGGTCTCAGCTCAGTGTCTGACTTATGGTGATAATTCTTGACAGCAATAATGCCATTTTTCCACCACAGGAACTTTCTGGTTGTTTTACGGTGGCACAAACCTTTATGTGTGTTCTGACTGCAATAACCCACCCCGGAGAACCTCTTTCGGCGCGTTTGAAGAATAAGAAAGTACCTACTCCAGGGCGGGTGCTTCTGAGAGGCCCTGAAAAACTGCTGTGCAGGTCTTTATGCTGATTGGTTAAACTCAGAGAGGACAAACGCTGAGAGGGCAACGAGTGCTGTTTATTCTGCCCTCTAGATGTCCCACTGAATAGCAGTCTATTCTCGAACATCTTCAACATAAAGTTCACCATATAGGCTAACATAATAAACTTCAGAATAGTTACTGGAGGTTGGTCCACTAACTAGTATTTGACGCCATTTTGGTACACTCCTCGTTACTCTGCAGTCAGAGCTGTTGGATCCTACATTGTAATGGAAACTATGAGACTGAAAGGGTTGTTCTCACCATTGCACACCCGCCTTAAGTTCCTGCAGTGGAACACGGCCTATTGTTAGCAGCCTAAAATTATCATACACTTAAATATTTCAATCTAACTATGAAAACTATTCTCTCATGTACCAGCTGTCCATGATGCTCGACAACAACTGAGCTAGACACAATGCTATTATCCAGACGCTGATGAAGAATCATCACTCACTTTTCAAACATCAAACCTGATACAGAATGGTATTTCTTTTACTCAATCTATAGCCGAGAATGAATAAAATGGACAAAGCATGCAGAGAGCAGATAACAGTTCCACACTCAAGTGTTGGCTAACACTGACTTAACTTGCTGCAGCTGTGCACATTTGCCAGGGATGGCTGCCTCTGTATGAGGCAAAGCTGATGTTCGCTGACTACCTTTCACTGAACCTTCCAGCTCATTTGGACAGTCGTGTAAACTGCAAATAAATCATGCCACTTGTGATTTGAAAATTGCCCTCTTTCAAATCACAATTTAAATATTTGATTCAGTAGTTCAACTCTGTGCAGTCCTCATGTTTGTGCTCACACCAGCGAGTCAAACATTCCATTTAAAGTCATTGCATGTGCATGACTCAAACAGTGCAATGACATTTCATTCCAAGCAGCAAGCATCATTCAAGAGTTAATGTCTGCACTTCTTACCCAGTGAGAGACTCAGCATGACATACAATATGTCAAGTGAGCAGTACACAGGAGAAAGAGCACTGACATTATCATGCACTGCGAATCTGTGTCAATCCACAGTGGGTTTTTTTTTTTTCTTCTTTCTTTTCAACACATACCTCCTGTTCAAACATGCTTGTGATGATTCTGCCATGTTAGAGTGAGTGTATATATGAGAATGATAATGACGGGAAAACGATGAGAAGGATGATGGTGATATCCAGCATGGAGAAAGGCCTTACTCTGGGTACACAGTCCATCTGTGCAGTTCTCAGTGGCCTCGCTGTTCCCTTCACACATCTTGCCTCGGTGTCTGGGTGCTGGGGAGTTACATTCCCGACTCCGCTGCCTCTCGCACTGGCTGCTGCACACCGTCCATTCACTCCACTCGTCCCAGCCTCCATCGACTGAGAATATATACAGCACAAAGAGATTAACATGCTGCATGTGTCTGCATGTGCACACAGAGGGTACACAGAAATTTGATTGGCAGTGATACACATGAGGCAGCCAAGTTCAAAAGCAAGACAAAGAAACAAAAAATGACATTGTAGCTTGATTAAAAACTCAGATTATATATCTCAAGAGACTTAAAGAAGTTTTGAAAAGTATGCAATTTACTCTTAATGTAATGCAAAGATTGATATTAACCTCATGTTTGTATGCTATCAGATAAGATTAGCCTAGCTTGGCAGGCTAGGCTGACCAGGAGGCTTGTTTGTTTAACAGAACTACACAAGGGCAATTAGTGCTTCTGGGCTGTTGGAGGTATTTAGAGCACAAAAAAATGTAGGAAGTAGGCCTCCATTGGAAAAGTTTGGCCTGCCAGACCAAGTTAATCAGCACATTAGCAAATTAGCGATGAAAGCATGGTTGGAGCCATGGTGACGCTAACCACAATCAACCACTGCCATTTTCAAGCCTCGACTTTTGCATTTGGTCATTTTTTTGTGGTCAGAAGTGACCCTGTTTGAAAGAGAGAGGGTGGATCTGACTGACAACTTGGGGACCATATAGACACCATCGTATACCAACCTGACTCCTGGCTATGTCTCGCCATATCACTGCTAACAAAATTAGCTTCCATAATTTGAGGTGAACTTTATCATGAAAGTAATCTTGGTAGCACACATGTCCAGATTTGGCAAATATTACACACAAAGACAAAAACCTTGTGGTATCATAGCTGAAGTTACATTAAACTGTGTATAACCACTTATGGTAAAACATATACATTTGCGCTGTACATGTAAGGTTATATTACCTAACTTAGTGAGTGGTACCTGTGATGATGGGGATTACTGATTACTGAATTAGCTATAATTGTAGTAGGTTACAGTAATTAATCTTAATGGAATGATAATAAATATTCCTACAGTGGATTATTCCAGTTAAATTGATGAAGCACAGTTTACTGCTATGTGACTGTGTATCCATCATACTGCTGTTTAGTTATTAGTTGCATAGACTGTACGCCAATCCAGGTGATTTCATTGCTGATTATGGGATTAAAAAAGGAAAAGAAAAAAGAAAAAAAAACATCTGTTAGAGTGACTTTTTCTCTTTTTCAGAAAATGCAGCACTACCAAGGCCTGAAGCCATCACGGTTCCAGACTACACACAGTACACCACTAAAGTGAACAATAGGTACTCTTGTACTTCTATCGAATGTAAAACAGTTCAGCAGACATTTTTTTTTTCTACAGCTAAGCAGAGGGAAGAATGTATTGTCAGATAACTATGCGAATCTCATCTAGTAAGCTGTTTCTTTGGCTTTTTTCTCTATAGCTTCCCGTATGATACAGTAGAATGGAGCAGAATAACACAGTCGGTGCATTCATACCTATTGTGTGTGCAGTCTCCACTCTCATGCTTAAATAGACTTTGATACACAGTCAGTGGACTAGATTTCAAACCATATGAGGAAACTGTAGTTCGATAAAGAAAATTATTATATGGACACCCTCATGGGTCATAGTTGTGCTTCAATTAGGTATTTTTTTTAATGCTGTCAAATTATTTTTTAGGTTTTTCAGTATAAAATTGCACCCAAAAAAAAAATAAAAAAAACCAAGTCACCCAAATACTATCAGTAATAAAAAAATGAATTCACAAACAACTACAACAGTATTACAGTCCATCACAATCTTTAACTACAGGAAGCAAATTGGAAAATAGATAGAATTATGAAGTATTATCTAACTCGGTACAATGAAATGAACCTTGACAGCATGCCAAGTTAAAGTGTGCCACGCATGAAGAGGGAGAAAGCAAGAGAGAGATAAGGAGAAAGAGAGAAAAGTAGGCTGAAGTTGTTGTGTTGGAAGCACAGGGGTTCTGTTACGATGAAAATCCAGATTTGTGAAAACTCTCCAGCTTGTGTGTGTTCACAGGGTAAGCTGTGGGTGGGAGGTAATGATGGCAATTCACATCTCTTCTCAGTGCAATGAATAAAATATCATGTCAAAGTTGTGCTAAGAGACTAGATGTGTTTGTAAAAGTATTTTAAAGGTACTATACGTAAGAATGCCAGTAATTAAACTGGATTTTTTTGTCCAGCATGCATCGTTGACTCGAGGTGATATGGACACAGATATGGTTTGGACATGAACTGTTGAAGCTTTTTCAGTGAGAATCCAGAATCTCATCACACCTCACAGACATATAGTTACTATGCATGAAAATGGGGAAACTGAAGTACATGGAGTGGATTTCCATTGTAAGAAGTTTACAAAATATTGCTGTTTTGGGGCAGCCCAAATGCTGCGTGTATTTTAACAACCCTTATGGAACCTCTTGGAACAGTGCTTTTTCCAGGGTACTTTAAGTGGCAGTCTTGATGCTGAGTGGTTAAACGCTAAGACGAGAAATGCTGAAAGGTTAAATCACCATATAGGCAAAGTTAGCTACCACACCTCTATTGTTCTATTTCCACATGGAACTGGAAAAATAAGAAGTACTGGATGCTGGATTGTTTTTCGTGTTCAGAGTTAATGTTGCAGTTAAAGCTGTTGGATCTTGGACACAGAAAGGCAGAGAGGGCCAATCACAGTGCCATTATTAAAAAAAAAAAAACAAAAAAAAAAACGCATGCTATGGCCACCATGTTGGTATACATCACCAGACAGTATGACCACCAGTTAAACTGAAACACCACTGATTTACCTGTAGTCTCATGTATGTTGCGGTACTGTTTTGGCCGAAGCCCAGGATGCTCTTTCGCCCCTGTCTACAGAATATGAGCAGGCATTCAAGCAGCGGGACGCTGACTAAAGTTCACTTAACATGCAGTGATGTCATTAAGGGTTTTTAAGAATGTCATACAGAGAACCTTTTCAGTTTACATGTATTTAAAAATCTGCCCAACTCATGAAAAAGCAGCCCAAAACCTGTCCACCTGCCTAAGCTCTATTAACATTGCACAATGCAATCCAAAACTGCCACGTAAACTGTCTAATCTGACTGCACTAACTTTAATAATAGGATTTTAAACAGCACTGTGGTGAAAAAAATGGCATCTTAAAGAGTGCTGGAAAAAAATGCATATTATTATTATACATTCATGAGTCAACTTTAGAAATGTTGGTCGCCACATGTTTTTAATAGTGTTCGGTTAACTGTGTCTCCTTTTGATGTCGTTTCCCACTTTAAGCTTAGTCTACATAAACCAATTCCAGGTCAGCCTCATCGCATCTTGGCTGTGTCCAAAATCACAACTGCCGACACAACGGACTCTCAGTAGTTCATTCAGTAATGAGAAGTCAAGTCATTTTTTGAAGTAATTTTGTATATCCATTTATTCTACAAAAAAAAAAAAAAATACAAAAGAAAAAGAAAATTCCTATTACCTCCCACACTGCCTGTAGGCACCAAGGTAGTATCACACTTGAACTTGTTTTATGGCACTTCTCCAAGTTGTTTTCTCCTGATTAGATCCTTGCTTGTGTTGTACATACTCTCAGATGTACATAGATTGGATAAAAACATCTGCTAAATGAAACTGTAGAATTGTAAAATATCCATGTATAAATGTTATCAGAAAGCAGTGTACATGTCATAAACACTGCTTTTTTTATATTGTGGAATTTTGAAGAGAGCTACATGGAGGGTAGATTCATACTCAAGAGTTCTGAAAATAAAGTTAAACAGCAATAGGCAAACATGTCAGTCCTCTAAATAGTAAATAACGAGTGATATCTGACACGACCCTTGACTAACTTTTATTTTGATGCAACACTGACACACTTTCTGCCTTCAAATGTTTCCGTAGCAGGCAAACGCACACACATTTTCAGGCACACAATAAACAGGGTGGTGTGGCGGTACAGCTTGAGACACATTTTCTCCCCATTAACCCCCCGGCCTGTTTATATAATGGGATTTGATGCAAGGCTATGAAACTAAGACAGCCGGGTGCATGCTAATAGCTGGGAATCTTCCACCATGCTCTGTCATCTGATCAAGGAAGAGCTCATCATGCTTAGCTTAACAAATATTGGGAGACCATATGGTGCCTGAAGATTTTCTGGCAGCAGTTACGATGCCCATAATACAGTCTTGTGGGTGGTGGAGAAGGTAATTTTCCTTTGTGATGTTCCATGGGCCCTACCTACACTCCGCATTTGTTTGTGGTTTCTTCTCAGCTACTTGAAATGCAAACGAGGTGTTTGTGTGTTGTGGAGAGAATGCTGAGTGCTTGCGAGTTTGACCGCAGTCACTGGTGAGTGTATGCATATTGTTTCTCCTGACAGTTCTCCTCTGACATGTTGCTCTGATTCTGTGGAATGAGCTCATCTGCCTACTGGTAAACAATGGATACAGTGTGACAAACTGTAATGACTGCAAAACCCTGCATCTGTTTGGCTTAATAATCTAAGATTTATTTTTTGCTGCACTCTGCGTTGTCTAGTTTTTTAAATTAGCTACTCACCAGATTCTCATTAATTTGTTTTGGTGACATTTTTGCAGCTAAGCAGACACTACTTTATGATTTTGTGCCCTTTTCTTTCTCACTTCTGCCAATTTTTTCTGGTTGAACTTAATTCCCAAGACAAGAGAGACCTTCTGTGTTAAAAAAAAAAAAAAGAGGAAGCAAATTGCAAAGTTTCATGAAGTGACTGCAGATTTAACCCCCATCGAGTTACATAAACTGGCAATACATGGTAAATCAGTACATTTCTAAAAGGACATAATTGTCCTGGATATCTCTACTGTATATATTGGCTTCAAGCCTCTGCATTGGGAGCCTGATCTTACTCGACGTTACTACATGCCATGTCTGCAAAGTTTATTGAAGAGGCATCATTGATTATTTTTCCTCTTTTAGTTGCAACACCTGTACATGTGAAATTTTACCATGATGCCAGAGGTCAATGCCATTTTGTGATCCAAATATTATTAATAAAACAAATTAAAAATTGGACTACTGCACTGCAAGTGTTATTCTATCTTTTGATTCCATGTATTTAATGGAAAAAGCAAAAATAATTTAAAACAGGTAACAAATCTTCAGTATTAAGAAGGATGAGTAAGACTGCTTAAACTTGATTAAACTCCCTTGCAGACACGGACAGCTGTAGACACACCATCATTGTTTTTACGCTACTTTGTGGTTCGTACACTACTTATTCTGCACCACTGCCCTTGTTGCACAGTTAATGTGGGGACTGTCAATGTGGACACAAATGTTGTCCACGCAGACTCTTGTAGACTTAGGGAGATGAAGACATTGGCATCACATGTTGTCGTGGAGCAGCCATGTCTCAGCTAGTAGAGCACATTTGCTCCTGATGACAGGCGAGGACCTTGTGTGAGAAAAGGAGTATGAGAAAGGAACTATAAAGCACTTTGCAGAACCTTGCTATGGTTAAAAAGTGCAATGTAAGTGTGGATCATTAACCATATAGTGCTACAATATCTGCATCTGCAGGTTTGCAACTCTGCAGGTTTGCAACTCTGCTGGAGTCTGCGTCGACCATCCATGCTCAGCAGTCGTGTCAATGTGTTAAATTTGTGCAGATGCAGGTTTGCAACTCTGCTGGAGTCTGCGTCGACCATCCATGCTCAGCAGTCGTGTCAATGTGTTAAATTTGTGCAGATGCTGACTCCTGAGCTTGTATGGAACCGAGTCCTCCAAGTGCATTAGAACGTAGTATAAGAACAACGCTTGTGGCTCCGTGGTGTTCCAGCTGCTTGTGCGTATCCACAAGGGAGTGTAAATAAGACTTAATAATGGCTTTAATGGCCTCTGACAGATGTGAAATTATGCAGCACTACAGTTGTCAGAGCCAACAGGTGAAAATTCATTTATGTCAGGCCTCTATTTACTGGTAAAATACTGTAGTGAGACTTTATACAAGGAGCATAAAATAATAATACTAGCTAATGTTAGCCAAAAAAAAAAAAAAAGCTACTATACTGTACATACTGTACTATACTATACTATACTACACTACACTATAAATTTAGTTAAGGCCTCACTCTGATGTGTGATGTTTGAACTTTATGTTTTTCTATGTTTTACTATGATGCCACAGAAATAAGCAGCGTTTGTGTGGGGAAAAAGGTGACAGCGTTTTTAGCTAGTTAGAGCTAGCAGCTGCAATAGCATTAGTTAAAGTAAATTCACCCATTATTTGCTTTTTCTTGTGTTTGAAAAACTACTTTTGATGTAATTTAGTTTGTTATATCCCACAAATAATGCAGCAGTTTAAATTATAATGGAGAAAAAAAAAAAAAAGCTAGAACCTAGTGCTGCTAAAAGCTAACGAGTTGAGCGCAACAGATAAGCTACAACTATCACATCGACAGTCTCTGATTTTATAGTGAAATAAATGTGAGTTTCTTTTAGGATTAAGCCAAATGTAATCCATACTTTTACATGTATTTAATTAAAGATAATTTTATTAAACTTGCTCATGAGTTTGAATAAGCATAAAGCTACAACAAGAGCTCTTTAGGTTGCTTCATCTAAACAATAGTTTAGATTAGTGAAAAGTCAATAAGAGGGATTCAGAATCAGTCTCAAAGAGCATAAAATTAGGGTTTTACATTTAAATATCTATTACACTTTTTCACTTAAAGCTTTTAAACTTAAATGGCTTCATTCAACATTTCTGCCTGCATCTCTTCCTTTGAAAACCATTGTAGTACACAATCAGTATTGACTTTGTCTTAATCACTTGTTCTCTCTACAAGACGAGCTTCATTTCTATCGGTATCCTTTTCTCTCCTTGCTTTCTGCTAAGCGGCCATCAGTCTCGTCCTGCTGCAGCCCCTGACCTCGTCCGTCCTCCGTGCTCCACCTGCATTCAGACCATCATTAAGGCAATGCTCTGGGCTGCCTTGTCAGAACTGGACGGACTTGTCAGTCAGCAGGTTCATTGCAGCCTACGCCTCTCCTGTCTGCATCTCCTTCCTCCCACAAAGACACGGATCAGCCCTGATAACAGGACACCGCCTGCTTCTCCCCCCTGCTGCATATGACTTCAGTCATGTTTGTGACGCCTCCAGGCCACAGTGGCACAGGTCTGCTTATCTCTGCTGAAGTAGGAGATTTTTTTTTATTCCTCTTTTTTCTCTCCATTTATTTTCATGTGAACTCTGCAAAAACAAGCCACCTCCTGCCCAGCTTTTATAAGGGCGCCATTTAAGGCTGGCAGCTTTAATTGGCGCTGAGAGGCAGTTGGTTGAAAACTTACACACACATCAGTGTTCAGAGATTCCAATTTTTGTTTCACACTCGAAACCAGAAAGTGACTTCTGAAAGTCAGACCTTGAAAAACAAAAGCTCTCACAGCTATTGATCACCCTGTTTTGTTTTTTTTTTCCCTGCACTGAAATCTACAGTGGCTGCAGCGTCACTTTCTGTGGCACCTTCAGAAAAAGATGCATGTCTTTGGCAGTTTTGACTAGATACTGTATATGTCCGTTAATACAGAGTTTGTGTTTAAAAGCTTGATATCAATAGAGAAGAAAACAACAACCACTCACTGCTATTGATTCAATGAAATAACAGTTCAGTAGTGAAGGTAAGAGCTAGATTAAAACACGTGCTTTTAAAACACTGAATTATTTAAGTGGCATTTTGTGGCTTGTACAAATATTAAGAGTATTTATTTAAAAAAAAGAAACTAAAATCACACAATACATTAACTTAGCAATATTTCATGAAATCCTTAATAATTTAATGGGCTTTCACTGTGGCTTAGCACTTAATTTCTGCCGTTAATGACTGTTAATTATTTATATTTGCATTTAGCAGTTCATTTAGAATAAAAAAAATAATATAACACTTTCCATACAACCTTCTACAGAAATAACATGACCAGAAGTCCTTTATGGTTTCTCGTGTGCAGTTTTTTGTGACCGACCAAAGTTTTGTTGACACTGAAGGCTTCCTTCCTCATAAAACACTTGCAGCAATAGTTTGAAGTGTTTTGCGTCGCTTCCATGCATGTTTCAGACAGGAGTGACTCTTGTGTTAATGTTATGCCAAGACTATACTGAAAAGAGCCAAAGTAAACATGTGAAACCCAACACACAAGACTATCATCTTGTGGTTGGTTCAGTTTCTAGCCGTTACTGCTGAACAGTTTAACTGTGTTATATCCAAAATATCCAAAGCATTTCCTCAAACCTGGCACTTCCGAGTAACATCTGGGAGTAGGTTGGAGGTTTTTAGGAATCGCTTCCTCCACTGTCGGGATCTGTTGGCATGTTCTACGTGGTATATTTTCTCTAACGTATCAGCCCATGAAAATACATAAATAAAATATGTGAACTTGTTTGTGTTTTTATGTGTTTAGTTGGTAGTGTGGGTTTAATTGGTGGAGACACGCTTAAACACACATACTGTCAGATTTGTGACAGATGCCTCCTGTCATATGTTCAATACTGAAGCTGGATAGTGTGTCAGTCTGGAAATGGACAACCTAAACGGAGACAATTCACAGCTTTAGTTGACTATTTCCCTTCCTGCCAATGACTCAGATATAACTCTACACCCATGTTTATTCTATGATGTGCAGATCTACTCGGTCCCTGTCTCCCCACTCACAGCACCTCAAGCACACCGGCTCACCTGCAACTCTTAAACACTGTATAACGGCTATAATATATATATTATTGAATTTCCCTTCTGGGATAAATAAAGTATTTTTCATTTCATTTCATTTCATTTCATAAGCTAAACAGTGGCAAGTTGCAATATTGGAGTAGTTCAGTCATACATGTTCAAAATGCTTCTGGTGAAGAGTAATGGCACAAAAGTTTCCATCCTGCAAGCTGACAGGATTGGTTCCTTGGGTTTAGTATGTATGAAACTGCTTGTTTTTCATCATTATTAGTGTTGGAGCATACTAAAAATACCATTGGACATGTTGAAAAGGTCGAAATTAGATTTTCAGTGAAGGGGGTCTTTAAAAGACCACACTACACTACAGCTATTTTTTTCAAAAAGCAATCTAAATTTACCACCACATATGATCCTTATAAATTCATTTCCAAACTTTTGTCTGTAGTCTTTCTTATCGATTCCTCCTGTCTGACTCCTGCTCCTCCCTACCAGTTCCACATCTCTCGCTCATCCTGCTCTGGCATTCTCTGTTGCCATTAAACCAGACCTGACTGTCTGTCCCCATCTGTGTCTTGGCAGTCTGAAGCTTTCCAAACTGAACAAATTGGCACCAGACTGTCTCGTTGGATGACCTCACCAACGACTGAACCTCAGCTTCCAAGCTTTGAGCTCTTTGGGAAAACAAGACAATATGTGGAAAATTACAGCGTGTATACAGGATGTGCACCAGTGTGTTGGGACTGACGGGTCCACAGGGGCCCAACATCTGCACAGGGGTGACAAGGCATATACGTGTAGCTGAGTTACAGGCCTTCAACATATGTTCGCTTCACATGTGTCGCTAATGCGCATCGACATGCAAACTTGAGCTCCAATAGACTGCTAACTCAATGTGGTGAAGTGCAAGAGAGCTGCTAAATATAGATTTTTATCGCTTTAGAGCTCAGCATTTTCCTGAAGTCAGTTTTCCTCTGTCTCTGACTTTTGCAAACATTTTCACTCCCCTCATTCTACCTAAGTTTTGTCACCCACTAGTCTGGCACCTTCCACGCCAGCTCTGTATTTATATTCTCACACTATGGGCTGACCAGCTTGGGGAAAATTCCACAACAAATCATTTTCTTTAAAAATTATATTGCTGTCAACACATTAGAGTGGATTTCACAGTAAGAAAACATGCTCTCACCAGTTGATTAGCCAAGTAAGCGAAAACACACGTTTAATTTTGTAAGTGAGACATAGAATATATATAAATATTAAATACATGTGACAAAATTGCACATCACCGCTAAGGTACGTATCTCAGCTCCGTTACTTCTCAGCAATGGTGCGACATCTGAACAATGTAACAAGGGGTTTTGACATCCTGCTTCTTATTTACAGCCCTTCCTTCACTAACCTGAGAAGAGTTGCAGCAAGACTCCAGACTTCCTTGTGTTTCTTATCTATTTATTCTTGCTTAATTTTACAACTTCCACAGTCATAAGCAACGATTAGAAAACTGTTCTGCAGAGATTGTTTAAGTTTTGCTCATTCTGAAAACAAACAAAAATAATCATCCTATTGTGTCACTCTGCCACTGGTGCACTGCATTTAACCTATCAGGAAAGCAACGTCAAGTTTTGAAATATTCACAAGCTCCTTCACAAATCTTTTATGTGTTTATTTGTTCTTTTTCCTCTTAGGACTGAAGTGCTGACACAGCAGAAATAATGTCTGTATTTCTGCACAGATGAGTTTCATTTTATTGAATCTGTCATGTTGTAGATACCCAACATCTGATTTTTTTCATGCCGGTTTTGAAAGAAAAATATTGAGAATTAGATCAACATGAATATTGCACATACATGCATATTTTAGGCAGAAATAATCTCGTCAGCCGAGTCAATCAGTGATGTACAGAGCAAAGAGCAACTGGTTTCTAGAGCTAACAAGTCTCCTAAATATGACTGTCTTACATCTCATGCATAACTAATTTGCATTAGCAAATTAGTAAGTAAGACTCATAATGTTGGTGAGGTTACATTTATTAATCACCATATTAAGGAAACACTTATACCAGATCAATACATGATGTTCAGTGGAAATGCAAAATGTTGTTGCTCATTAGCAAAACAGGTTCATGTAAAAGTTGTATTTCAGCATAATCATAGCAGTATAGAAATTAAGCATTTAAATGTATCTCTTAGGCAATATAATGTCTTGAGTTATCTCACAGCTAAGTAATGCAAGGTCAGGGTATCTGCACAAAAATTTAATGTAATGTATTTTTATTAATTCTCAGCAAACTAAACTTAATTCCCTTTCCTCATTATAATGAATGTATTTTAGGGATAAGCAAGATGTTTTTTTGTTTTTTGATTTTACTACTGACATAAATCAAATTATAATTGGTCAATATATGATGATTTAAATGTTTAATTCATTGCATAAGACAAGAGTTTAACAATTCTCACAATCAAAACCCACAACGTATACTAATTTGGGTCGTCTAGTCTGCTTGAAATCCTTAATGAGGACCATAGAAATGTCTACAACAATGAAAAGATGGCATCCATATGGGATGATATGAATTCTTCTAGGTTTAGGTGTGGAGGTGATCAAACTGTGTGCTGCCAAAAAAAAAAACCAAAACACCTGACAAAGTCGGTGACACCAGTGTTAACAGCGGAAAAGTTAGTGACTAGGTGATAATTAAGTGTTTAGTGGATGATGATCACTTTTAAGTGTCTGCACTGGTGGACTCCACTGACTTAGTAAAATTGTTTCTGGAACCTGATGTGTCCTGTCCTCAGCAATCATTGTCTTTGTATGATCAATAATCCCTACACCTAACTTTGACAAGTCATAGATTTTCCATAAGAATAAAATGCTATAGAGCTGGTTGGGAATATATATGTCAGTATTGTGTGATGCAAAACTGACCTTGGAACTGTCATTAATGACCCAGTCACACATCATGTACCCATCTTTTGAGAGAAATACTCTACTGGTTCCCACAACCTTCAGTGTTTGGACCCAGTTGTAGTCAGCTTGATAACTTACACTCACCGGCCACTTTATTAGGTACACCTGTCCAACTGCTCATTCA